>NW_022900923.1:2803040-2855737 GCF_012274545.1 Fukomys damarensis | reverse complement strand
AAATTTTTTTTTTTTTTTTTTTTTTTTTTTTTTTTTTTTTGGTACCAGGGATGGAACTCACGTCCTTGCACTTGTGAGGCAGGTGGTAGAACCACTGAGCTAAATCCCCAGCCCCCCAAAAATTAGTCTACAACCTTAGACAGAGATGTATGCTTTCTGCATCTCTTACCAAAAATTAGAAGTTAAATGAGTTACTATGCACAAAGCACCTAAAACAGGTCCAAACACAGTGGAAATACTAAACAAGTGATGGCTGTTCTTAGAAATACTGAAATATGGTGCACAAATAGGTAGGGTAATCACCTTGCTACTTCTAAACAGAATGCCTAACTAACAAGTCCTTTGCCTTTGTTAGTGTCCACTGGTAGATGAAAGCAGGGACAATGAAGTTCCTATTAATTAAATTATCTACTATAATTTCTATATATTCTACTTCTAAGCCACATTCTCCTATACTACACTTGAGTGGCTAAGCGAACCCAACTTTGTGTTCAAACTTGCGATAGCCCACTGTCAGATTCATCCCTATAGAATTTCCTCTGAGGTCTGATGCACTTCAAGTCTTTCCCAGTTTCAAGTTATCTGCAAATTCTATCCCTTCATCCTCTTTAAGAAGCAAGAAAAGATGCACTCACGGAAAGAATGACTTGAAGGGAACAGAAACTATGCATGGAAGTAAAACCTCCAAAATAATTTTTAATATTCTCAGGAAAATCAAAGACATTACATCCCTAGAGCAGGAACAGAAAGACAGAAAGACTCAGGGTCGGGGGGAAGGACCTCCTGGAAGTTGAAAATACGATAGCAGAAATGACAAACTCATTAAAGGCACAAGGACACTTGGAGGAAATCAAAATAAAGCAAAAGAAGCAATAGTGACAAAGAATGTGTAAAAAGTTTGAAGTTCAGTACAAAGTTAAAGATAAATTCAGAGAGAACATTTAAAAACATGTAAAAATCACTGGGCATGGTGGGTACGTGCCTGTAATCCCAGCACTCAGGAAGCTGAGGCAGGAGGATCACCAAAAGTTGGAGGCCAGCTTGGACTACAAAAGGAAACCTTGCCTCAAAAAGCAAAAATAAATAAATAAATATAAAAACAGAAATCATCAACTATATAACTCACACAAAAAAAGGAAGGAAGGAAGGAAGGAAGGTAGGAGGCTAGAACTAGAGAAAAGGAATTTCAGATTGAAAGTGACAATTTCCATCAGTTTTCCTGAGCAAACATGAAAAGTGGTCCAAACCAAGGCACACCATTGTGAAAAACACCAGAAATAGAGGTCTTTAAGCTTTTCAGGAGGGAATAAAATACTTATAGAAACACAGGAATCTTGTGGCTTAAGATTCTCATCAGCAACACTAGAAACCACAAGATAACAACAGCAAAGGGCCTCAGATGAATTTCAGAGCAGAATTCTCTACCTTGCTGAACTATCGATCATCAGAATATGTATCAGCACACACATATTTTCTCTTATGTAAGAAACCGAAACTAGAAAGACCAGGATAAAAGTGAGATGATAGGAAGCAGAAAGATCTTTTTTAAATGGGAAGGAAAACAAAAGATGAAGGGAGGGGAAGAGTGGAGGCAAAGGGGGTGAAAAAAGAAAGAACTGAACAAATTAAAAAACGGAGATGGGTCACTTGTGAACGGGAAGGGGACCGAGAGATGGAGGAGAGAGGGAAGAGAAGGGAAGGGGCCAGAAAAGGACTAAGATGTGTGTACGCATGAATGTGGCCATTATGTACCGCAAACTTGGCCTAATAAAGGTAAAAATTAAAGGGAACAAATTTAGTTGCATAAAAAAGCCAAGCATTTGTCACAGTTCTATGGGTCAGTTGAGTGCTTTTGTGGGGGGAGTCACCCCACTTTGGGCTGGCATGCTGTCTTTGCAGTTAGGTGACAGTGGAGCCAGCCAGAAGGTCTCAAATGACCCCATACCCAAAGTGAAGCGCTGGCACATCCGACGTGGAAGGGAGAGGGGCCCTCTGTTAACACAGTTCGTGTCAGCTCCACGGAGCCTTTCCTCCTCCAGTAAACCAGACTGTCTTTTCTGTGGTTTCCTGGAGCTTCCAAAGAGCAGCAAGAGAAGGCATACCCCAGTACGCAAGTATTTTCAGTATCAGCTTGTTGCATGCTGAGGCGGTCCCGGTGACCAAAGCTCAGAGTCAGCATGGCCAAGGTCCACCTGCAGGCGTGAAACAGGCGTGGGATCTAGGAAGCCATTTTGCAAACCAGCTACCAGAAGCTGACGAGAAACATTTTTATACACACACCCTTGAGCACAGACTTCCCATTACCAGTGTTTTTCAGAAGTTTCTGGAAAAAGTGCTCCATCCAAATAAGATAGTGAATTAAGAAAATGTAAGATCTAGAACTCAGAAAGTAGAGGAACTTTTACAAAAGGAATCTCCCGGTATGTGTCTGGAGATGGCCAGTTGATAGTCCTGTGGCAGAGAGGCTCTCAGGGAGACTTCAGCAGTGACAAGACACCCAACGTCCGCCTTCCTGACCAGGCAGAGGCTGGCAAGTGGGGACAGTGGATGGCAGAGAGTTAGTGACACATAAACAAACCCTGAAGCAGACCAAATTAAAACAACTGTATTGCATCTAAGAAAAGCAAGACATTGTGAAAGAATGGAAAAATACTTGCGTTTTCTGCCATTATTAGCCCATCCTCTCTGTTTGGCATTTATTTTGTAACTAGTGTATGGAGGAATTGGAATTTCAAACCAATGGGAAACAATCTTTTTAAACCCCTCTTTTTATTCACACTCTGTCAAAGCGTCCCTATTCAGTAGTAAATCCTTTTAATACCTCAGACAATGTTCCAGTAATCTTCAGTTATAAGGACTCTGGCTGGTCCTGCTACTAATTCCAGGCCCACATCTGATTCAAAACTCCCCTCCTGCACTGCAAGACGGCCTTGGGGGAAGACAGGACTGCCACATCAAAGACAGATTCCCATTCCCTGGGAATGGGCGTGGGGAGGGAGATGCCAACAGCAAAAACTTCCTCACTCCCCTGGGATCACCATGACCCTGCCTGGCTGCTGAGGCCAGGCCTGTGGACAGCTGTCCAGAGCCAACTCGAGTGAGACTTGGGAGTGCGGAGGCCAGGAGACACCACTGGGTCTCTTCATGTGACACTGCTAGGCTCCCTCTCCTCCCGCATCCACGTGACAAAGTTGCAGCCCACCCAGGCACAGTACCTCCCGAAAGGCACACCACACCCACCAGGCTAAATGCACCAGTCAGCTCATGGTCCTGATGCTGCTCCTTTTCAGAGCCCTGCCATCTCCCTTTATGGGGTGCCCAGGATTGCCAGTGTGATGCCTGGAGGAGATGCCAGTTTGGGGGCCCTACAGGGAGAACCCAGACTTCACAAAGCACTGGGCAACTCTTGGCTTGATGCTGAGGACAGAGGAGACACCTGTGCTACCCCTGGGGACAGAACCCCCTCTCTCCATGAAAACTGTTCCTCCCACAAAGCCACAGACACAGAAGATCCCTGCTGATCCCCTTTCAATCTCAGACGTCTTCTGTAGACAGCCGCCCCCCACCCCCGCTGGTATGGTGAGCAGTGGCCCGAAGCCTCCTTCGTCTCTGCACACAGCAGTTGCCTGGGGCCTCTTCCTGGGGCAGCACCCACTGCACCGGTCCACGCTCCCGTCCCAGGGGCAACCAGGAGCCCCTTGGATAAGGGGCACATCATCCCTCAGTGTACCCCAGTGGGTGCAGATGGAGAGGCCGAAAGGAGTCATCCTTTCTGGGAAGATGGGTAGTAGGCAGATGGTAGGTACATGATAGACAGAGTATAGACACATATTAATAGACAGATGGTAAATGGTTGATAGAGATGACAGAGGATGAGGGAGGGAGAGAACCTTTCCAGTGTCCCCTGACACTGACAGAGAAGCACCACTGTCTCAACCTGGAGTCAGCAAGGGCACTATGCTGAGTTTCCTTTAGAAAACACCCAAGAATTGGTTGTTTTGGGCTCCCTTTCACCCTCTTTCATTCTTTTTCTTCCTCATTTTCTCAGGCAATTGTCTCAGTAACAATGGTTCTCCACTAACTCTATGCGCTAACAGCCAGGACAATAAGAGCTCTTCTTTCAAGGAAAAATAACTTCCAAACCATGCTGTTCCTGCATCTTGTGACTATGTTATATTGCATGGCAAAAGAAAAAGACTTGCAGATGGAATGTGCTGAATGTCTATAATTTTGTTCAGATGACTGCAGAACCTGGGAAAGCTGTTGCTGCTATTGATGCATAACATACTGCTATTATTAGTCTTTTTATATAAATATAAATATATATATGCATATATAAATTGAATTTTGGGAAACTTTAACGGTGCTGCCAACTTTGGAAAAAGTCATCCCAATTTACTGTGTTGAGTTGGCATTGCACAGAAATGGACAGCCATATTGGTCTAGAAATGTCAATTTTTTTATTTTTTATTTTTTTCCATGTGTACAGGGGTAACACATTGTACTAAATATGTAAGGTCATATCTACATGGGTTTGATTACAAAAACTAATAAAGTATTCTCTAAATAATGAAAAAAGAATAAGATAAGACTATAAGAGCGAGAAGCAATTTAAATATGTTCAGGGATCATTTTCATCTCCAGAATTAAGGATTATTTTAATGTTACATCATTGCCTTTTCTCTTTTACTTTCCTTTTTAGTTTTATTTTAGGATTCCCTATTTTTAATGTTCATACAGAGATTTCTTTAACTGAAATACCGAATAGTTTCTTTGGTGTGAAAAACTATAATAGTACGCAGGATCCTAATGAGATAATTAATAATGTGAAATAGGAAGTAAAGGGCTAAAGGTGTAGGGAAAGTGGAAAGGGTGGGGGAAAGTTAATAAGGGAGAGGAAAAAAATATGAGAAACTGAAAAAATGGAAATAAAGTGTTTGTAAATGGGGAGGGGGGGTGAAGGGAGGGCAAGGGACAAGGGGAAAAAAATGAGAATCAAGACTTATTATGTAAAGGTACAGAATCCCAATGATGAATGTAACTGTATTGTATACCTAGATTGTACCAATAAACTCAATTAAAAAAAAAAGAAAAAGAAAAAAAAGACTTGCAGGTTGTGGACCTAAAGGCGGGTGTGGACCCCCAAGTGCCAGGCAGACCCTACCTAATTAACTGCAGGACCTTTGTAAGCAGAGTCATTTCTCCGCTGGAAGGAGAGGGGCAGAGGTGGCCACGTGGGAAGCACAGGCTGGGCCCCAAGACAGTCAGCAAGGAGCAGGGACCTCAGTCCCACCACAGCAAGGACCCGAACCAGGCCATCAGCCCCAGTGCGCCTGGAAACTGAGTCTCCCCAGAGACTGAGAACAGGACAGCAGCCCCACTGTCAAGCTCACCCAGCCTCGGGCACCACTCTGGGCACGAGACTCAGAGCCGCACGAGATCCAGAGCCATGCGAGCTAGGGCTCCTGACCCAGGGACGGGGAGACAGGTGTGCGCTGGGCAACTATGACAGTGCCTACAACAGAAAGCCAAAGTACCAAGCACACCTTCATCCTAACCTGCACTCCAAACCCATTTCCTACCTCGGCCAAAGAGGACAGCAGTAGGGTGCTCTCCCAATCTGTTTGGTTAAACTCTAGTCCACGAACTCCACGTAAACAACATGCTCGAATTGTTACTATTAACCATTCTGAAAATTATGTTTTGTGTTTAGTTCTCTCTTTCCCAACCTCCACCTCATGTCTTACATCAGGAAGAGGAAGAGAAGAATGTGCTGATCTCACGGGCAGCCTTCACGCTGCTCTCCTTAACAGACGCTTAGCGTTTCATGGACCACCACACACCCACTCATTCTGGCCCTGAACCTCTTCGGTGAACTCCCCTCCTCCCCACGGCATTGTGGATGCTACACAACTCAGTGACTCTGTACCTGCACCACGTAGAGTGCAGTGTTACTGGTGAGCTGTAAAGGTTATTTAGCGTGTTGTGGTCATGTTTTTTCGGTGTTTTGTTTTGTTTTGGTACCAGGGATCGAACTCAGATCCTTGAGCTTGCAAGGCAGGTGCCTGAACCACTGAGCTAAATCCCCGACCCCAGAATGGTTTTTAATGTGTCCAGAATAGAACAGAAAATATCAGAGCATGTCATACACAGTAAGTATTGTGACATAAATTTGTGTTAAAAGTTATAATATGCATCTGTTGTGTGTACATTAAGTACATCAGTATTAGTGAAAATATGTGTTCCTACTGTAGATTATGAGAAAAAATGAAAACTGGTGCTTTGGGTCCATCAGTGCTTTTAACCTTCACATCGGTACCTAAGGCAGGTGCTGTCACCATCCTCAGTTTGAAGACAAGAAAACTAAGCTGAAATAGCTGGGGCAACACACTCAGGACCAAACAGTTCACAAATAATAAAGTCTGTCAACCCGAGCCACAGCTGTAAGCTACTTCATCTTCACAGAACTGAGCAGCCAAACGAAAGACCACGTGCCTTAGTCACATCCCTGTTGCTGGGACAAAAGTCCTTTCCCTGGAAGTGTAGAGGCGGGAGGTGTCAGAGGCTTCGGGCAGAAGCGGTGCAGTGGAAGGGCCTGGAGGAGGGACAGGCGGCTGGGAACCAGGGAGAGAAACTGTGCGATAGGTCACACCCCGCCCAGGCCCCCGAACAGGAAAGTCTTGGGGACACTCACAGAGCCAGACTCAACTCCACAGTCAAGGCCATCTTCACGCTATCTGCTGAATGATTTAATACAATTTTTTAAATACTGCATAAATTTTTAACTACATTGATACTTTTTTTTTTTGGTACCGGGGATTGAACTTGGGTCCTTGTGCTTGCAAGGCAGGCCACCGAACCGCTGAGCTAAATCCCCAGCCCACTACATTGACACTTGCTTACATTATTCAGCCCTGCTTTCCACCTTACTGAAATCATTTCCCAGGCAATTGCAGTGAGGACAAAGATGAGCTACACGAACAGATGTGCGTGTGCTCTCAGCGGTGGGCCTCAGAGCCGTTCCTGAAGTTGGAGATCCCAACAGCAACAAAGCCCGTGGGTTTCCCAGGATCGCCACAGTGACTTTCCTCCCCCTGAGGCAGGGCTGGTCGGGGCTCCCGCTTACTCACCATCGAATCCACCCAGATCTTCCCAGAGCGCAGCCCCTCCCTGCTCCACCCCTGCGGGCAGGCAAGCTGGGAGCTCTGGGCTCAGCCTCTGGCTCTGGGGAGCAGCGCCCTTGCAGACCTGCTGCAACTCAGCCATGCACAGGCAACAGTGGAAATGGAGAGACCCTGTTCAGACGACCTCCTTGCCGTATTTTTTAAAACCATGTGTGTTCTTAGAAACAGCCAAGAGTTCTCCAGCATTCTTTTCCGTGTTGCGCTGGTATCACTGAAGTCCCCCCTGCTACCAGCAGTCTGACCTCGTGGCCACCAAGTCTCACCCATGCGTCTTCCCCGTCACTGCCACTAATGGGCTGAGAAACGGGGGTAGGAAAGTGTTTTACTTAAGCGCTGTGGTTTATTTTTCCTAATATTAACTTTTCTTGCAAGTACCTGCTTCTCCTCAAATTCCAACACGGGGCTTCTGCCCAAGGCTTGGCTTCTGGCCAGTCAAGTTCTCTGCGTGTCTAGGGTGTGCTCATTTAAATTATGTGGTGTGACCAAGAGCTACCATGAATGCTTAAATTTAAAGATGCATTACAGTGAAAGGGACACTGCCGTGAATGTCCTCGGACGGCCCCTCACCTAGAGCACACCCACCCCATCATTCCTGCCACTTTCTGAAGGAGCTGTGGAGCCCTGTCATACATGGCTACAGTCACGCTGTCCTGGCTGCCCTCATGTCCTGAATTACTCAAAACATTTCCCTTTCATGGTCACTTGACTGTGGGAAGAGCCAGAAGTCGCCGGCACCAGATCTGGTGAATAAGGTAGACAAGGACACAGCGCTGTGTTTTTAGGAGCTGCCATTTCTGACGAATGGCACTCGGCAGGGTTCACCATATTTTTGATGACATCTCTTAGAGACAGTCATGAAAGGGAACTTCTAGAACTACTTCAGAAAGTCACAAGAGCAATGGGAAAAGTGTGCTTGAGTCAAAGGGAAGTATTTTGAGGCAGATTGACGGCAACGTCTTTTACTGTAATAAATGTTTTAAATTTAAGCAACCTGCATTTTTCCTTCAGTCCTTGTACATCAGATAAAGTCTTGATCCCTCCAGTCCTTCCTGTGGGGGTTTCAGGGGACAAATGTGTGTAAACTTGGGAAGGCTTTGTGTACAGGAAGAACCCTATTCACTCTCAGGTTTCAGCCTAGGTGCTAGAATTTACCGCCTCCCACACAGCAGATGTCCGAAGGGCACCAGTGAGCCCGCAGCACAGACATGCAGTCACCGGAGGTCCCCACAGTCCCCTGGTGAGCTGTGAACCCCCTCCTAGGCACAGTGCCCTAACAATGCCAGCTTGAGAGATGGGATTCTTTCCGGGACTCACAGCTTTCCCTCAAAACCCCCAAGTGGCTTGGTAACAGCAGCAGTCACCTTTCAGCTGAAAGCTCCAGACATTCTGAGGACACAAACCAGATTATCTGGCCAATCTGGAGCAATCAAAGCTGATGTTTGGTGGGATTGATAAATTCCACATCATAACAAGCAAGCTGGGAGCACACACCCTTGGTATGTTCAGGATAACAGATTTCCCAGATGTGGGGCGGTCGGAGTTTCTGATACGACAGGAGTGGAACATTTCTGGTGACCCTAGCCCATCTCCAAACAGGCACTCCAACATTGCCAGGGCACTCCTCTGGCCTTGAGTTTCAGGGAACCACCACCTCCCCACCCACCTACCCCAGCACTGACTGCTCTCACCTCACCTCGAGCTGCCTGGACCACTTCATCTGTTAGAAACACTCCAGAGAAGCCTGATTTCTGAGCAAGTCCCAGAAGTAGCCAAGAACTCAGGCAACTCAGATCCCAGGACAGCGAGCCAAGGACCTGGAAGACCCTTCCATCTTCCCAGGGAAACGGGGAGCTACAGACAGGCCTGTGTGAGGCCACCTTTCCCAGAAGGAAAAGCCAGCTGCAGCTACATTCAGGGCTCATCCCACTCTGCCGGCTTCATCCACTACCATCACGACGTGCACATGAAAACAGTGCCCTCACTTTGTAGCAATAAAGCATGACTGCTGCTCTCCCAGCAGTCCCCCTCCCCGGCCTTCCCACCCCCCCAAATCACAGTAGCACGACACCCCAGATCATCTCTACATATAAACTTCCCGCCACAGACTAGGTCCTAATGCCGTTCACCTTCTTCAAAACAAACATCATTTCCCAATGCCTGGAAAGTCCCAGACTTGTTCAAAATATATCTATTGCTTTTCCATTATCTCAGGGCAGCAGTAATAAGTTATAACATCTTTCTCCTCCTAGCAGAATCCTGGCCACTTCTTGAACTTTTCTGGCTTGGAGTTTTCTGATGGGCTTATTTTTCATCCTCCTCCTCCTCCTTAGTGGAAAATGTTACTTCTAACTGCTGGGTTTAATTTAATTTAATTTAATTACAGCATTTTCCACACATGCCCACAGGCTTTTAGTAATAGTTGCATTTTTAATAAATCGAATATATAATAATAACTTTGTTTTTAATTTTCCACTGAGAGTTGGATCCTGAGTTGAATACAAAGCTCCAGACAGGGGCGTCTGGTTCACACTCTGTTTCAGAGAACCGAGGGGCTGCTAATTGGAAAACGGCTGGGATTCTGCGCTGTCCCCACACACCTGTGTTCAATGTCCTCAGCAAGCAGCCCGGAGGGCATGAAATGACCAGTTGTTCCTACTGGGTCTCCTGAGCAGGCAATGCACAGCTGGCTGTGGAAGGGAAATGAGGGCCGAGGTGGGCCCTGGCCAGGACTTTCACAGAGACCATGACAGCACTGTTTGGTAGAGGCCTTCACCAAGTAGCCAACGCTGCCTAATTTAGCCTCAGTCACTGAGCCAACTCTGAGTGTAGCCAAACAGAGTCCAACAGAGGGTGGTCCGTAGGACCATGGACCTCTCTGTGGCAAAGCCATCCTCAACGATCACAAATGAGCTGCTTCATGCCCCTCGTGCTGTGACATCAGCTCTCTGGTAAAGTAACGATGCCAAGATCTTCCTGTGCTGTGTCCCCAGCCCAGGGGCTCAGCATGGAGCCCAGCGCCACCTTATGTCATCATAACATTCAGGGCTCCTTTGCCCTGTGTCAGACACCATTCTGAACCGTGGCCTTAGCTCTTCCCAGTTTCTGGTGCTGTCATCCCCACTCAAGTGATGCAGGATGGGAATCCACAGAGGTTCAGTAACTGGCCCAGGTCCACCCTGTTGCAAATGGAAGAACTGTGAACCACAGAGCTGAAGCTCGTAAGCCCCAGGTCCCCTTGCTAGCTGATGCCCTGGGCAGCACCATCTGCTGAGCACAGCGCTCAGAAAGTTCTCTACCTGCTTGATAAATTCAGCATCTTTTCAGTGTCAAGCATAACAAGACCAAAGATCTCCTGGCCCACAAAGTGAACTCTCACGAGAAAATCTCACTGTGGTTTCCAAGTAGGACAAACCAGCGCCTTCCAAGGGAGCCGAATCATGGTGGCCACAGTCTGTTTCTATTGGCCCCTGTTTCACAGGGGAGAGCTGCTTCAGAAGGATGGTGGCAGGGCCAGATATTGAGCTCAGTGGTTCCACTGCCTGCCTTGCAAGCACAAGGACCAGAGTTCAATCCCCAGTGCCAAAAAAAAAAAAAGGATGGTGGCAGGCATGGGCTCTTCCATGGTGGCCTCGCCAGTGTCCAACAGGCACCACAGGCAAAGGTTTGAGCCCCAGGTCACTGAAGAGCTCCACCACGTCTCAGGGTCTTCCAGGAGATGAGGCAGTGAGGCCTAGGGAACTGCTACAAGGCCACTGCTCTCTCCCTGGCCATGTCCCCTGCAAGCTGCACCAGCCAGTTTCTTGTGGCCTCCCAGGTCTGTGAGGGACATATTCTCTGGCCTGCTCCCTGCAGAGCACAGAGGCAGGGGGCAAACCCACACTGCTGCACTGAAGAACAGGTTCCTCTGTGGCTCGCATCGTAGTTCCAGCCCTTCTCATTTCCGGGTAGCTACCTCGGGTCCTGCGGGCTGAGGACCACAGAGCTGAGGCCCTTTAGCTACTCCTCCCTTTGCTGTCTGGCCAAGTAAAGCACAATCTGAGTCGAAAAGGGGCATCTACTTCACCCATAGAATCCTCAAATAGTGGGCCTCACGCTGTGTCCAGAGATTGACAAACCGTCCTATCAGGTCAGAGCGTTCAAAGAAAGAATGTCTCAATAGCAGCTCTCTCCTTTCAACTGACAGGGTGAATTGATACCAAAAGATCTGTGTGTGTGTGTGTGTGTGTGTGTTTAGAGCACACATGCACCCATGCACACACATCCCTGAAATAAAAGACCCACTAACTCAGGAAGGTTCACCTCTCTTTGCCTTTTGCTAAGCAAGCTGTGAGTAATTTAGGAAAATAAATGTAAATGTATTCAGTTTAACAAAAATTATTATTTATTTTCTATAAACAAACCTAACAGAATTCTCAGTGGGCTCCTATTTCCACATCGGAATTTGGATGAAGTACTAGTTCGGCACTGGAGAATCTGTGAATCCAAAGGTGCGGCACATCCAGCCCGTCCAGCCCGTCCGACCTCACATGGCCATGACAGTGAAAAGCATGCAGGGCAGGGAGCCCCGGGCCCAGGCAGGCCGTGCAGATGGGCTGCTCTGGTTAACAAACCCCAGACAACCCCCAGCGGCCCTTGTTCACTTTTGATGTTTAAAGAAAATGTGGAAAAGGACACATTCTAAAGCTTCTGGGAGCTTATGCTAAACTGGTTGTGGTGATGAGAGTCACTTTCAAGACAAAGGAAACGGAACTTATTATAGAATCTATCATCGTCATTGTCACTGAATACCAAAAAAAGGTAAGTGTGGGAGACAATGTTTGTCCTAAAAATCCAAACACTGTCACTGGACCAGTGAGATTTTCATGGATCACAACAGAAAACAAAGCAGGCTAGTGAAGAGCCTTGGGCTCATTCCCGGAGGGACAGAGTGCCACCCAGAAGGTGGGCAGGGGCAGCGGCTAGCCCAAGACCACCAAGCACTTTCGCTCCTGGGCTTTTGTGAGTGTCCTTCAGCAACACTGTCAGTGTTCCAGGCCCCAGATGGAATGGGCTTCATGGACGTCACACACAGAGGAAAAGCTCACTCACTCCCTTCTGCAAAATATGCCTTTTACGTGCCCTGGTCTCACTGGTACACACAGACACACACAGACACACACAGACACACACACACACACACACACGTCTCCCTGGTCTCACTGGTACACACAGACACACACACACACACACACACACACACACGTCTCCCTGCCGGGTGCCTCTCCATACAACCTCCAGCACCTGTGAAAACCTGGAGGCGAGAGAGAAACGGAAGGGAGCACAGGCAGGTGGACGCCCAGTCCTCGGGGAGTCAGTGAGGCTGCTGTGCTGCCCAGACAGCGCTGTTGGACACACGAGAGGCCCTGACAGCCGTCCTGCTCCTCTACCACTCTCCTCCATGCAGCACTGGCCAAGGCCTTGTCAGGGTTACTTCCAGAAGGAGCCTCACTCAGCAAATACAAATCCACCCTCATGTTATAACTGAAGAAACTGAGGCTCAATACAAGCAGCTCATTGAAAATTAGAGAAAATAAAATGCATCAAAAGGCAAAGATACAGAAGTAAGCCAAGCAAAGCAAAGTCAAAAGCAGCACCAACAAAATTCTCCCCTCAGGTTGGTTTAAGTCCATGCATCGAGGCGGGGTGGCCCACGGAGAAGACAGACACTCATCCCCACTATGCCTTCCTGTGCCTGTGCAGACAGAACCATGACTCTGGTCATCACTGGTGTCTCTGCCCCCTCTCCTTCCCCGGCCACCGAGCCACTGGAGGGCAAGACCCAACTTGGCTTCAAAAGTCCATCAAAGATTATCAAGTACCTCGCACACCCAAAGCTTGGGATGACAAATATGAGTCAGGAATATTCCCTGCCCTCAAAGAGCCTATAGTGTAATTCCAGCAGGTGAGTGGGGGGTGGGAATACACAGAAATGTTCTAATATGCAGCAGTGCACATCCTGACTATGTAGGCAGAATGAGAAAAAATTGGCAAATGCCTACAGTAGAAGACCCTTTGCCATGGGTCACCCTTAAAATATGCCCTCGTGCAGTGGACACACCTATGCCATCACCGTTGCCACTTCCCGAAGCAGTCCTGTAAGCCTTCAAGACTGTCTTTAGTTGTGCCATCGTGGCTGCCTCAGTGTCCTGAATCTACTCAAAACGTTTACTTTCGTGGTCATTCTGACCTCAGGGGAGAGCCGGAAGTCACATAGTGCAGGATCTGGTGTGGATAAAGGCACCGCATAGTATTTTGATTTGACAGGAATCTCCATAAATACAAACTGTAAACTGTTTCAGACAGAGGCAAAAATAATCAGATGTGTGTGTTTAAAGTGAGGGGGCATGGGGGTTGATGAATGTGTCTTTCACTGTAATAAATGTCTTATTACTCATTCACTGTATTCTCCTGTCACACCTCATAGATCCAAAGTCTCCTGGGAGTGAAGAGGAGGGCCCACAGGCAAGGGCAACAACTTTCCTGTTGCAGAAAGTGTGGGCTGTGTCCTGAAACGTGCAGAACCCCCAGGTAACAAGGGGGACGGACACGATGACAGAAAGATGCCTGTGTTTAGAGTCAGGACCCCCAGAGCCACCAGACGTCTCACACCCTGGAGAGCCATGCTCAAGCCAAGGAGCAAAGGCAGATGGCGAGGCCATGTGGGGTGGCACTGCCGGCTCCAGCCGGGGTCCATGGAGCCCTGCAAGGCCAGGTGCGCAGGGAGAAGATGCACCTGCTCTGTGAGGAAGGCACAGGAGCCACAACCCAGCCTGCAGAGAGAATGGAGGCCCGGGGAGGCTGCTCCAGCACCAGTCCCCGCCAGCTGTGCAGCTCAGAAGACACCAAGCCAAACTCCCACCTTCACCCCAGTTCTTCTGGCTCTCTCACATCTCAGAACTGCTGACCCAAATGGGATGGGTGAGGCCAGGAGCCCCGGGGAGGGTTAGCCCAGCAGTGGACCCCAGTTGAGCCCATTCTTCCCAAGTGCTGTACATGAGCTTCCTGAGGGACAGGACCTGGGAGGGAAGTTCATTACTGCATTCAGAGCACGGCAAACCCTTTCTGTGCTCCTTTACACATAGTGGGAAAAAGGTTTTTCATAACTTGCTAATTATAGTATCTCGTCTTTAAAATGCGATGAAGCTTTAACCCAGGAAGTGCATTTAGCTTTCACGTATTTCGCTGCATTCCATGGGAACCGATCTAGGGAGTCACTCTACTCAGTGGTAGAAATCACGACTGGTACACAGATCTAGGAGTTCAAGCCCCAGCCACCAACACAGTTGGTTTGGGCCGTGTGCACGTCTTCACCGGAACCCTGTGCCAGTGCTTTCCTCTTCTCCACTGCCAATCAGGAGCTTTAGGCTGAAAATCAGAAGTTTCCTTCTTCTGAAGGTCAGCTCTGGAAAATCTCTCCCTGTGCTGCCTAACAATCTTCCCTTTGGGAGTCCCGCGCTGATGTTGATTTCCTGAGTGTATGGACTTCTTCTCCTGGCTGCTCTCTGTGCTCTCACTGTGCCTTCCCCTTCCCATTCCTGGCCGAAGCTGCTGGAGTGCACTGTTCTGTGCTGCAGTGTGTTCTCCCTGCGGGCTGAAGGGGGGCCCCACCGCCACCCCAACCCGGCCCAGATCTACTCAATCCTGGGCACACACAGGACCCAGCAGAGAATAACCTGCGGATTCCCCTCTTGCCCGCCAGTGCTAACTTCCTGCTGTTTATCTTCTGTGCTGGCACAGTTCATCTCAGCAGTCCTGCTCCCTCACCACCCAAGGGAAACACGAAGCTGGAGGTGGGGAAACATCGTAAGAGAGCTGCAGACACAGACAGCCTCGTGTCCAGAGGGCAGAGTTCTGGGCTATTGTTATAAAATGCAACAGGAGCTGTTATGATCTCACTGGATCTGCACAGAAAATACCATGCTTAGAACAAGAAAGAAAAGCTCAGATTGTCAAAGTGATTTATCCAAGACCATATAGCTAGAAAATAGGAAAATGTAGATCTGGAGGCTGAAGCCTTACAGCTGACTGGTCCCACATCCTGTTTGTCCCCAGGTATCTGCTATGGCAGGGAGGAACGTTCCCCTGCTAGGACCTGGGGGAACCACACTGCATTATAAACAGAGCTGTTAAAGTGATATAAATAAAGCCCAGGTTTATAAAAACCATCTCAGCCATTATACCTTATGACGCTACATTGTCCTTCTCTACATAAACACTTTGTGAGCTGAAATGTAACCCTTTTGCAGTATGATTTCTCTACTCAAATACACCATACGGTCCGGGGATTTAGCTCAGTGGTTCTGCCACCTGCCTGGCAAGCACAAGGACCCGAGTTCAATCCCAGTGCCAAAAACAAAAAACAAATACACCATAATTTCACCACCATCCCTAACAAATTATCGACTTCCAATTCTCCATCCTCACTTTTAAACTCTCTGCTCTCTGACACTGAGGCAGGAGGATCACAGTTGGAGGCCAGCTTATGGAGACCATGTCCCAAAATGCAATCAAAGGGAAAGCAGACGGGGCGCAGTGCTAAGCGGTAGAGCTCTTGCCTAGCACCCAGGGGACCCTGCACCTATTCCCAGGACCAACAACTCAGGAGGAATGTAAAGCCCTTCGCTTTCAAACAGGAACTTGGGGCACACGAGTCCCACCGACTCCTGTTTAATACTCCGGGGTCAGCTGTGCTGAGCAGGTCAGGCCTTCAGCCGAGACAGGAGGCAGCTAGCTATAAGCTGAATGAGAGCTACGTCCACTCTGGGGTATGTGGAAAGGGTTACACAATAAAAACTATGTCTTCAAATGACAGCCTCACAGCACTGTCCGGTCTCCCCAGCCTTCGGGTTTCAGGCACCATCTTCATCATTTCAGCTCTCCTAGCAGCCTTAGTCTGTAATGTCTCACGTGCTTTTCCTTATATTGACTGTGAACTGACGCACTATTTCACCAAGGCTAGCACTAAAAATAGTATCTATGAGGTCACAGTACCTGTGACATTTTATACTACACGTAAAATCCACATACAGCTACATAATAAAAATACGTCTGCACCTTCCATCCACACCAACTACAGACAGCTCTACTTAGGGGCCACCAAGATCAGAGAGGTCGGAAGCAGACTGCAAGAGAACAAACGCTGAGAAGAGCACAGAGTCTGCAAGAGGCCAACCTGGGCGGGACCTTGAGTGCCGAGGCAAAGCACAGGGGTTCCCCGCCCTGTGGTAACACGGAAGAACAGGCAGGGAGGATCAGAGCCGCTCCCCAGGAAGGGCAGCAGCACAGCATAGCCCCGACTCAGATCCCGGCCAGCCCAGCCTCTCTTTCTGCATAGGACACCCAGCCTGTCCCTGGCTGCTCAGGATACCTTCTTCTCCTCCACCGCTGCCCACTCACCAGCAAGTCCTTTCCATCTGCTCTCAGAATAAATCCAGTCATTTCTGGCCATTTGGACAGCTACTACCCTCGCCTGTCTCTCGCCCCCGGGGTGACGGAGCCTGCTGTGGGAAGGCACCTTTTTCCTAGCTGTTACTGTCAGGTATGTTTTGTAACAACATCATTCTAGTCTTACACAACCACAGTACAGCTGCCGATCCTTTCTAATAACACAACCAACTGTGCTGAGCCAATCTAGCTGGCCGTTTCCTACTCAAGCCGATGCACATGTGGATTACATTTAATTTACATAAATTTATATTTATACTGTAAAGCTTCTATATGCTGAGAAAACAAGAACCTTGCCCCTTAAGGATCCTAATAACCAAAAATAAGGAACCCACTCTTTCTGTTACTTCGGGTTTGAGCAACCAAAACCATTCTGCCTGGAACGTGTGGCTACCAAATCCCATGCGTGTGGGAGAAGAAAGTGAACGGAGTGGGTGAGAGAACGGAGACTTTTTCTTTTCTTTTTCCTTCTTCTCTTTTCTATATACGTCTCTTAATTATGAGAAAGGGTAAGGGAGTGCATCAGAGGCAGGCACAGGGTTCCTCCTGCCAAGGAGCCCAGGCACCACCCTCGGAGCATCTGTGTCACCCAGACGGAGGCACATTCGCCACAGGATGGAGGAGTCAGGACCCTGAGGAAGCTGAGCTCACACTGGCTGAGGGCCAGGACAACAAAGACGCCACACCCTATGTGCCACGGTGACAGCCCGGCAACCACTGCTCCAGGAGGGACAGCAGGACAGCAGCAGCAAACCCAGAGACACAAAGACAGCATCCTGCAGGCCCTGGGTCCAGTGTCAGCCTCTGGATGGACGCCAGCCTGCATCTGTTCAGTGTGCACTGTCTTCATCACCATCACCCAAGGGCAGAGGGGAGTGGGCTGGGGATGCCTCGCTGTGGCTTCCCGAAGTGCGCTGGCCATTCTCATTTTCCCTCGCCAGGCACTTTGCCGGGCACAAGGCTTACTGCCATCACTTAGGGGCAGTGAGGCTGGGAAATGCATTACAAAAACAACAGCAAGGGCGGTAAAAATCCCAGCGCTATAATCTTTGAGCAGCTGCTGGTTACCAAGCCAGTGCTAAGCTTTGCTTAACATCTTGCTCCTCAAGATATGGTCCCCAGACCAGCAGCCTCTGCGTCACCCGGGAACTGGTTAGAAACGCAGGGCCTCAGTTCTGCCCTGGACCTCTCTGCCGGCCACACCTCCCAGGGAGTGGAAGTGACCAGGCGACATCTGGGAGCCCTGCAAAGTGTGGGAAGGGACTTGGAGGATGGAGTGCCTAGTGGGGCAGCGAAGGGCAGGACTGCACCACTGCATGGGGAGAGGGGGTGTGGCCTATCCTGCTGCTGTCAGCCAGCTGTGCTTTCAAGGTGCCTGTGTTTTCCAAAATAGCACCATAAAAATAACTCTCAGTCCTCACAGAGTTGCACTCATAAGCCGAGAGGTCCTCTTCCAGCCTGCCCTGCTCTAACACAGATCTCCACTTCTCTCCAGCTCTGTGTGCCCGGCACCACGAGACAGAAAGAAAACGCAATGCCTGACTCTCAGCTGCTCAAGGACAGAGCACGCTGATCTTGCTGGTTCAAAGCTGCAGCCCAGCTCTTAGAATGGCTCCTGGCGCAGAGCAGGTGCTCAGCGAGTCTGCGGGAGAGGATGCAGGCATGGCTAAAACCAGGCTGATTACCTCTGGGAAGAGCAGCACTGCACACTATGGAAGCCAGGCTCAAGTCAGCAGCTTTTCTTTTTTTTTGTAGCACTTGACTATGAACCCAAGGACCTTTGCACTGAGCAACATTGCCAGGCTTATTTCTTCTAAGTTTGGGCTCAAACTTGTAATTTTCCTGGCTCAATCTCCCAGAGTGCTGAGATCAGAGGCATGCTTCACCATGCCTGGCCCCATCTGCTAATTCTTACCAAGGTGTGAACCGCAAATGGCTTTTCTCCTCACCTTTTCCAAGAACCCCTGCACTCGAACCAGGAGCCAACTCTAACGCAAGGTGAGAAGCTCTCACGCCCTGGGACAGACAGCAGTTGACAGAAGCTTCTTCTGGTACCTTCCAATTGTGCCTTGGGGCAGAGGGTACCACAGCCACCCCCAAAATGAGGGCAGACAGCATTCTGGGGAGAGTGAGGGCCAGGGGAGCATGGAGGCAATGGCTGGAAAACCTAACTGTGCAGCAGAGTCACGCGGGTGTGGACACACGAGTCTCTAATATGTTTCCGGGCAGCCCTGAAGCTGCCGGTCTGGTGATGCCTCCCCGGGAGCCGCTGGGTCCCTTGTAACAGCCTGTGCTTATTAGAAAGTTATTAAATACCAAGAGCTCCTTAAACGCTTTTCAGATATTAAATTGCTTAATCCCCATGGCAACTCAACAAGGACACCAAGGTCCACAGAAACCAAGAAGCAGCATGAGTCATCCGTGTCCCTGCAGAGCTGGCCTGGGAAGGCTGGCTCTAGGGCCTGCTCCAACCCCAGGCACAGGCTATGGCAGCCCCAAAATCCAGGCTGGGGCAGACGGAGAGGCTGGGGTGCATCTCACATTCCAGCTGTGGGGTCCTTGACCAGTCATCTGCACCTCAGTTTCCTTACCTGCAAAAGGCATCACCACCTCACAGCGTAGTCACCAGGGTTTCCTGAGCAAATGAGGCAGACACAGGGTCACTTCCCAAATAAGCCACCTGCACCTGTGTGAGTCTCCCTCTCAGTCCTTTCCATCAGGCTTTCACCTGCACAAGATGAATGACACGTGTAAACTCCTGAGCCCAGGACCTAGTGCGTTGGGTGAGAAGGACGCCAATAATCACAACATTAGCAGTCACACTTAACACTGTGTCCCTAGCCAGGCATGGTGGTGCACACTGTAATCCCAGCTACTTGAGAGGCTGAGACAGGATATATATATATACACATACATATACCAAATAAAAAGGAATACCACAGGGCTGGGGATGTAGCTCAGTGGTGCCACCACTTGCCTCAAAGTCCCAAGTTCGATCCCTGGTACCAAAAAGAAAAAAATTTTTTAATTAAATAAAATACAATTTAAAAAGAAACAAAGCTGGGGATTTAGCTCAGCAGTTCGGTGGCCTGCCTTGCAAGCATATACACATACATATACCAAATAAAAAGGAATACCACAGGGCTGGGGATGTAGCTCAGTGGTGCCACCACTTGCCTCAAAGTCCCAAGTTCGATCCCTGGTACCAAAAAGAAAAAAATTTTTTAATTAAATAAAATACAATTTAAAAAGAAACAAAGCTGGGGATTTAGCTCAGCAGTTCGGTGGCCTGCCTTGCAAGCACAAGGACCTGAGTTCAATCCCCGGTACCAAAAAAAGAAAAAGAAACGGAATACTGCAGTTCAACACCTCAGTCTACATGTAGTACTTTATTTGATATATATCCAATACACTTAGCTATGGCTGCTTTATCATCATCATCATCATCATCATCAACAACATTGACCCCTAATGGACCCAACCAGAAGAGCACAGCTTCTGCCTCCGTCCTTCTGTCCCATGGCTGCGTCCTGTCAGCCTGCTCCTCCCTTTACAACACCTCTGGGTCTGAATGCATCTCACCCCTCTGTTTGCCTCCACCTTTGGGTGCCTCGACCTTCTTGGGGCTCGGATTTTCACCAACCCCACACACACTAGCCTTGGAAGCCTCCCACCGTAGCAACAGCACTATGGAGAGATGGTTTGGGTGTAACTTTAAATACTGAAAGTCTCTTTGTCTTTTTAAGGCAAGATTTAACAAATTTTCGTGGGCTCTGAATTTCATTGTTTTCTCATCCAAGAAAAGGAATTTAAAACATTCCTGGAACCCAAATATTTCATTTTCTTTTCTTTTCACTGTAAAGAATGTAAAATAGCCCAGTAAGGAAAAAAAAAATCCCAGTGGACTCCTAAGCATATGCTGGGCCAGTGGGTGGGTAAGGTCTCTGGAGGTGCAGAAATCCCACCGTTCCCTCACTGCAAGCCCATCCCGGGACCCAGGCTGGACACCTGCTACAAGGCATCATGGGAGGGTCACTATGTAAATCAGGCACCAAGACAGCCCCCCCCCCCGTGCTTCCTCAGGGACGTAGACAGCCCCCCCCCCCCGTGCTTCCTCAGGGACAAAGCCCCGGAGTGATTGTCACCCAGTGCTGCCCCTGGGGCCTGACTGAGAGGGAGACTCACAGAGCACCTTGCCCTGGGGCTGCCCTGCACCCCAACTGGCCTCCTCCCCCGCCACCCCGGGCCAACCTGTGGAATGGATCTGCTTCCCTGCCCCCGGGGTCAGCTGTTATCAGAAGGTGAAGTGTGGCTAGGCGGATGGTCACGGAGGGCTGGGGGGCAGAATGCGGGAGGCTCCAAGTTCCCCAGGGATCAATTCTTGGTGGAGCTTCTGCCCCTGGCCTGGCCTTCCGGGCTATCTGGTCCTCCAGCCGAGGGAGCTGTGGCGAGGGAAGCAGGAAGGGAGCAGGGGAGATGCGATTCTAGCCGTATCTTTAAGCCCATGACATAAGGAAGTCAGCTCACCTTCCTCGTGTGTTCCTAGGACACAGTGAGCCATTTCGGCGCTCAGGCTAGTCCACTGCTGACAGGCCTAGAGAACCGGCTCTCCAGCTTGTTAGCGACCGGAAACTGAGACACGTGCATTATTTTATGCGCGCCAAACGGAAGTGGCCGCGGAGCTCAGAGCGCAGAGCCGGAAATGACTCCAGCCGGATGTGCCTGATCCTGTATATGACTCTGCACAGTGGGGACAGGCCTGACTCCCTGCTGCCTGCGGGGCTCAGCTCTCCTACCTTGGGTGGATTCTTTCCTGCAGGGCAGCAGGCCTCTCACGATGACATCCAACACGCAAACCATGGGGATGCTCTGCCCGCATTTCTAGCCCGCATTGGTCGAAGCAAATCGCTCGGCCTGCAATCCCAACTACTCAGAAGGCTGAGGCAGGAATGTGAGCTCAGCCTGGACAACTAAGAGCCTGTCTCAGAATATAAAAAATAAATTCTGCCGCCTGCCTCGCAAGGTCCTGAGTTCAATCCCTGGTACAAAAATAAATAAAGTGGATTTGGGTTGTAGCTTGGCGCTCCCTTGTTTTAATACCCAGTATAGATTTATTTTAGATCACACGATCCATAGGTGCCAACCCCCATGCAGCCAGACAATGGTATGTGAGAATGTGAGACCCTGAGGAGACTGGGAGAAGCCCAGGCACCTCCCGGCACTGACACCCCGGCTTACCAGTCCGTCCTTAATGTGGGTACTTCACCCCAACTCACACTTAGCAGAAACACACACACACACACACATCTGCTCCCTCTAGACACTCCCTGGAGAATAAGGCTGGCGGTGGATGAGCCACTGTTGAGGGAGAGTAAGCTGTTTTGCTGTGTCTGACCATGGGGTCATCTTTTACAGTTTTTATGGAAATGCTGTGAAGATTTGAACCACTTTTCAGTGTTTCTTGCATGTCCCTGGGTACCATATGTGCCTCTGAGAAATGTGCTTCTCTTCATTCTGGTACCTGGGTGAAGGGGACCTCCAGAGAGTTTGAGACCTGCCGCCTGGGGGAACCCTGGTTTCCTGAGTTTGCCACCTGGCAATCTTGCTACTTTCATAACCACTGAGCTTCTATCTGAGGCCACTCGGAGCCCTGTGAGCAGATGGAATAAATGGGAAATGAGACATTTGCTAGCTGACAGTCTTCTCACCACCCAGTCCTGCTTATGATCCAAGCTTTCGTTCATGCCTGGCTCCTGCATTGGTTCCATCCTGACCTTGTGACTCTCCCGCTTCACCGCTGCGTCCTGACTGTGCTCCAGACTCCGCCTTGGTGGGAGAGGGTTGCAGCTCGGTTGTGAGCACTCCCTAGAATGTGCAAGGCTGGGTTCACTTGCCAGCTCCACACCTGCACGTGTGCACACACACACACAATCTTGAAGCTCACAGGTAGAACGAGACAGAAGCTTATACAACAGCATACAACACAGGTTTCTAAGTGCTGTTCTATATTGTTCTAGGTCTCTTCCTAGATTAAAAAAAATGCAGAGAAAATGATTTCCTGGCCATAGTAGGAAATGGTGACAATGGGGCTAAGCCTGGAATCTGGGTGAACGTTCACTCTTCAGTAGGAGCCGTAAGCAGTGCTTGCTCTGGGAACCGTAGTCCTAGAAAAGTCAATCAAGTGTTCATGTAAGTTTCAATAACCGAATAGCTTGAAATATCTGGTCAAAGGGGCCTCCTGGTTTCTTTCAAACTGAGTTGCTCCCACGAGAGTCACTAAGTGCCATGCAAGACCTGGCAACAGTCTTATGCTTACAAGAGACCATGCCAGGACTCTGCCCTTACGGAATGATCAGACCTTCATGAAAACTCCTGAGGGAGGCCTGGAGACCAGGAAGTAAGACGTTCTCAGTTTCCAAGTGTGCTGAACCCCCGGGCTCACATGTAAGAGGTGCCCACAGAGGTGCAGGTTGTGAAAACCCACAGCCCTGGGCCCTGTCCTCACATCCTGCAGAAAAGAGGAGCTGGCGAGCAGGGGACCGAGGCTGCCACTCAGGGACAGCCCTGGGGTCACACTGAGGCCTCCCACCTCCCCTCGGCCAGGCCCCTCCCTGCAGGAACAGCACCACTCCATTCTGGGTCTCAGGATGCCCGGAGGAGGACTCCCTGGCTGCCGGCAGGGACGCCCACGTGAGTTTTGTCACTGTGAGTTTTCTCCCCGGCAGCACTGTCATTGCTGGGGTTGGGGCGAACTGGGCCCACAGTCAGCAGACTTGTCCTGCACCTGCCACTAACTCACCGGCGACATGAGACAAGTCCAGGCCCCTTGAGCTCTGTGTCCCTTCCTGTGCAAAGTGAGGCTGGAGTCAGTGCCCATGGTGTAACGGGATGGGGCTAGGTTTCCAAACCAAAAGCCGATAACTCCTGTCCTTCACTGCTTTTGTTTAACCGGAGGTGGACGCACCTGCTCCGTCCACTTCACAGCGCCGTTGTGGAGGTGAACAGAGGCTGACACACAGACACGGGCCCCCTCGGACGGACACTGTTCTAGCATTGCTGTCCAGTTCCCTTCTCGACCCAGCACCAGGCCCAGAGAGCCGCCCTGACTCTCCGGGTCCTACGGACTCTGCCTCCCTCCAAACAGGGCCAGGACACCAAGGTGGCCACAGCATCCACCTCCCAGGATACCCTGGGCTGTGACCAAACCAAGTCCCCAACTGTGGAGCGGCTCAGAGGGCTGTGCGTTTGATCCTAAACTTTGTGAATGAATCATCCACATAGGAAATACCCAACCAGTGTTAGGCACAGAATTCAGGTTTGGAGCAGTCTCCTGTGTTGTTCTGAAACCACTAAAACAGGTCTGATGCTTCGAACTTGCAAAGGTGGGGGGCCTTGAGCTGGTTTTCCTGCTTTCAGACTCTAAGGGGTGGCAGATACATCCCTGTCACTGGGCTCTTCAGGAGGGGACACTGTGAGAACCAGCAGTCCATGAACATTAATGATGTCCAATTCATTTTGTGCCAATTTTCCCGCAGTAAGATGACTTTATATTCCCAGCTCCCAAGGAGGCTAAGTCAGGAGAGGCACTTGAGTCCAGGAGTTTGAGGCCAGCCAGGGTAACAGTGTGAGACCTTGTCTCAAAACAAAACAAGACAGCTGGGGATTTGGCTCAGTGGTTCCACTGCCTGCCTCTCAAAACAAAACAAAACAAAACTGCCAGGTCTGGTGGTGCACACCTGTAATCCCAGCACTGGGGAGGCTGAAGTAGGAGGATTGATGCAAGTTCAAGGGCAGTCTAGGCTGCACAGCCTGAACTACATAGTGAGACCCTGTCTCAAAAAACAAAAAAAGAAAACAAAAACAAAAAAGAAAGAAAAAAAAGGAACTATCTATAAGAGAGTATACATAGGTATTCCATGTAAACAAAACAGTGTCAGCGACGGCTGTGAGAAAGGGAGATTTTGGGTGGGTGGGAAAAACTGAAAACGGAATTTTGCTTATTACTGTCATGCACATCTGTATTGAATTAGTTAGATGTAGCACGAACTTCAAATTTCACAATCTAATACATTTAGTTTCAAACTTGCTAATTTGAAAGGGAGGGTTTTTTTCAACTCGCATGTCTTGTAGCAAGTTGCTTTCGAGCTGCGCAGATTTCTGAGAAATGAATGAGCCTGGGAGCTGAAGGGAGGGCAGGAGGGCGGGCGCAGCCATCGGCACCCACTGGGCCGCTCGGGTCTGCAGCGCCAGCTCTCCCCGCAGGATCCCATCGGCGCCCAGGCCGCTGGTTCAAGCCGGCTCCCGCCCCAGTAGCTACAGTTAGGGCGCGGCCGGTGTTTCAAAGCTGCGGCGAGTGGCTTTCAGAAGTCCTCGCCGAAAAGAAGTGAGTGTGGGCGACGCGCTCGGCCTGAGCATCCACAGTGCGCGCGCCTGCAGAACGTCACCCTGGGCAGTTATTAATAAATATGTAATTTGTCAAATAAAAATTAAACTTTAGAAATCACTGTACCAGTTATACACATGTACATATATGTGTACGCATCTAATCCCGCGGCTGCTTTTTAATAATACAAATTGCATTTTTGACTTTTTTCCTCCCGCAGTGGTTACCACGCGGGACTGGCTGGAGAGCGGCCCCGACGTCACCTGCACCGGGCGCACCGCGAGCTTGTCCGGCAGGTGGCGCTGCTATCGCGGCCAGGCAGTGTGGCGTGGATCAGACCTGGGGAGCAAAGGAGGAAGAGAAGGTGCGAGGTGCCCTGGAGAGGTGGTGACCCACTGGGACAGGACGAGCAGGCCGCACTGGACAAAGACAAGGCCTTGAGCTCCCCGTGCCTGTAGACCACTAAAAACTAAGAGCAATTTCAGCAGTACTCACTCTGCTAGTAATTTAACAATAGCTGTCCTTATCAAGCACTTGCTCTGTGTTGGACGCTTTCTGAGCCCTTCCCACCTCCTCCCCGGGCGCTCACCACGGAGCAATGCAGGCCTGTGTGCCCCCAGACGGTGCCTGAGGGGACCCCTTCCCAAGATCACACTGCCTGAGGCTCACGGCTTCTGAGGCGGCAGTCCCTGGTCCACTGGCCCCATCGCTCTGGGCAGCACATCCTGGTGGTGAGGCGTGGCTGGGAATGAGGAGAGGATGAGAAGAAGAGACTGCGGACCCAGGACCCCCTCCAGGGCTCACCCAAGGACCTGGAACCTCCCACCGGGGCCCAATGCTTAAGGTTCCACCACTTCCCAGTGGTGCCAGGTTAAAGCGTGGACCCTTGAGGGACACTCACTGAGCCACAGCGAGTAGGGTGCCCCTTCATAGAGGGGTAAACTGAGGCCCCTGGGATGAGTAGGGCTATCTGAGATTCTGACTCAAATTATCTGGCTCTGATGCTCTGCCCCAAAATGTCCCCACAATTCCCAGACTCAGGGCCCAGCAGTGGTAGTCTTAATTCCATGGCACAAAGTGGGCAGCAGAAGAGGGGAGGGTGGGGAGAGGGCAAGACGCTGGCCCGCACTCACTGAAGACAAGCTGCACCATTCCAGCCGCAGAGCTCACGAGCCCAGCGCCCCAGCCTGCACTGACCCCTTCCAGGCAGCCCTGCAAACTCAGCGGGGAAGGTGGGCTCATCTCCTCCTCCTCATAGCTACCTTGCTCCGTGTGCCCGGGGAATGACACAAGAGGGCGTGCGTGACAGATGACTGTGGCCCACCCACTCCTAGGAGGTGCGGGGTAAAGGCTCTCTCTACAGGTCTACCTTGTGTTCTTATCGCTTGCTGCGTTTCTTTCCCAAGTGCTCAAGCCCCTTTGCTCCTGGGACCTTTGGGTGCCTGGCCTTAAGCAAGGGGCTTAACACCCTTCTCCTCAGCTTCCTTGTTTGTGAAACAGTAAAACCCCATGTTGCGGGACTTTAAGATAGACTAATTAATATATTTAAAGCAGAACAAGTCAGATGTGTAATGAGAGAGCAGTCAGTTTTAACTGTTACTTAATTTCTCGTTTGAGTCATATAGCAACCTCTTGAGGTAGGTAAGTACCCAGAATTATTTTCATTCTGGGTAGGTAAGTACCCAGAATCAAATTTTCAGGAAGATTGACAGGCTTTCTGGAGCAATACAAAAATCTTTCTTAAGAACAGGTCCAGCCCGTACAGCAGCATTTATAGCAACACTGTTTACAAAGGGGAAACTAGAGTCGTCCTAAATAGGCAACCTCCACAAACCAGCTAAACACATGCTGTGCCCCTGTGCAGTAGTGTTGCTAAACGTTACCACACACTGCCAAGTATACAAAGAAAACTATAAAATGACATAGCTTTCCTTATGATGTCATTGTTCATCTAGGGGTTATTTAGAAATGTGTTGCTTCATTTCCAAATATTTGGATATTTTTCAGATAATGCTGTTTTCTGATGTCCAGTTTAAGTTCACAGAACCCTAATGACATGTTCTGCACAGTAACAAACTTAAAATGTAACAAAACACTTTCTTATCCAGCCTTGAGTCTAAGATTTTACCTGCACTGAAGTAGGATAAGTAGTGCGATCATGTAATAGTGAATGGTGCGGTGTGACCGTATGGTGCAATAGTGTAAATAGTGTCACTGTGTAAATGGTGTGATCGTGTAAGTAGTGCGAGTGCATAGAGTGGTCATGTAAGTACTATAATCGTATCCACAGTGTGACCGTGTAATCGTGGGTAGCGTGGTCCTTAACTAGGCTGGTTGGGCCTTTAATAAATTCCCTGATCTCAGCAGCTGAGAGAAAACAGCTAACCAGGCCATCAGGGAGGACTTTATTTCTCTTTTCCGTCTTGCCGGCTTTTCCTTCCTATGTTCTGAAGTGCAGTCATTGGCGATAAGTACTTAAAATTGTTCTATCTTCCTTCTGAATTGTTCCTTCTATTACTGTACAATGTCCCACTTTTATTCCCAGATAAATTCTTTATTTTAGACCCACTGTGATTCCAGTGTAGCCACTCCAGAGTGTTCGTTGGTTTGTTTGTTTGGTACTGGGGATCGAACTTGGTACCTTGTGCTTGCGAAGCAGGCAGTGGATCCACTGAGCCAAGTCCCCGGCCACTCCAGATTTTTTATAAGGTATGGCTTCTCCCATCTTTCATTTCTCTCCTATCTGTACCTTTATATTTTATATATATTTCTTATGGATGACATACTTGGGTCATGCTTTCTTATCTAGTCCGGCAATCTCATGAAAAATACAGAAAATAAAAATGCTGGTGAAGGTGTGGGGGAAACGGGGCGTATTCCACTGGTGGGAGAGTAATGAGTATGGCCAGTGGGCAGATCAGGATGGAGTTTCCTCCGAAAACTGAAGCTCGGCTCCTAAACGAGGCCGCTGCCCCACATAGAAGGAAAGGCAGCATGTTGTGGGGGACCTGCAGGGCCCCACTGTCTGGGCACCATTCACCACACAGGGCGGAGCCAGGCTTGGGTCCTCAGCGGACGGATAACAGAAAAAGCGCTGTGGGCGTGCAGCGGGATATTACTCAGCTGGAGCAAGAATGAAGATGTGGCATTTGCAAGAAAGTGGAGTGAGGGCCAGGGATTGAGCTCAGCGGTTCGGTGGCCTGCCTTGCAAGTGCAAGGACCCGAGTTCAATCCCCAGTACCGAAAAAAAGAAAAAAGAAAGTGGAGTAAACTGGAGACTGTATTAAGCAAAATAAGCCAGACTCGGGACAGGTATCATGTGTTTTCTGTAAATGTGAAAAATTTTTAAAAAGTAACACAAAAGTAGAAAAGAGACTATGAGTAGATAAGAAGAAAGGAATAAGCAGGAGGGCGAGAAGGTGTAAGAAAAGGTAAGGAGGATGGATAGGGGCAAAATATGTTACATACATGTATAAAAACACCATGCTGACACCAATATCTTTTAGAATTAATGTGCCTTATAAGCCAGAAGTGGTGATATAAGCCTATAATCTAGCACTTGGGAGGCTGAGACAGGAGGATGGCCACAAGTTCAAGGCCTGCCTGGCCTACAGAGTGAGTTCAAGGCCAGCCTGAGCTACATAGCAAGACACTGTCTCAAAAAATAACAACAACAAAATTAATGTGCACTTATAAAAATATATCTTTAAAACTTTAAAACATTTATCACTCACCTGTTCTGGTTCTGTAACGAAAGCATGGACAGAATTTTGAGCTACACTGGCCTGTTGAGAACCAAAATCCAGCCAAGTCTCTCAGGAGCCCAAAAGCTGCCTAGAAGGAACCCCAGTATTTGGTGGTGTCTCTGTTGTCTCAGTGAAATCCCAAACTAGAGCAGCACCATTTTCTGCTTTTATTAAGTATACAACAATGAAGACCATAACCACATTAATCCTTATCATTTAAAAACGAGGGGCTTGGGCCAGGGATTTAGCTCAATGGTACCACAGCAGCCTTGCAAACACAAGATCCTGAGTTTGAATCCCGATACAAAACAAAAAGAATCATGGCCAGGCACAATGGTGCATGCTTATAATAATATCTACTCAGGAGGCTGAGGCGGGAGGATCACCAAGCTCAAGGCCAGCCAGGCAATTTAGAAAGAGCCTCTGTTCGAAAATTAAAAAATGGAAATTATTCTCTCTAATTTTGGGTCTATCTTACAATTTCTCATAACTCAGTCATATCAAAAATCCAATATGTATACAATTAATTGGCATTAATGACTTCCCATGAATAAAGTGTAAGAAATAGAGATGCATATTCCCGACCCCCTCAGTACAGTAAGTCCCAGCTTGGAAATGAGTTCTACTCCAGGAGAACGCTCATAAATCAGATTCATGTGTAAGTCAGACAAAGTGAGTCTCACGCTTCTGACACACGTTCAGTGTATGTTGCTTTGCACTTCCGAGCGGTCCCCCGCGTGTCCCCACGCTTCTCCTCTCACTTCCGGACTTGCTGGGCTGGCACGTGAGCTACTCCTGTGATTTGTTCGCATCCAGGAGTGTTCCCATCTCGAGGTCCTCCGTATCTGTGAAAGTTCGCAGCTCGAATGTTCGTAAGTCAGGGACTACCTGTAAGGTAAAACAAAAGTGAGTGAAGGAAGAGCCCAGGAAATTCCAGTGTTGAAGAACTTGTGCGAGTTTCCAAGCTTACTTAAGTATTTCACTTACCTGCATCAGTCCTCCCAGTATCATTTTCTAGCTGAGAAACCACGTTGGGAGATTCGTCCTCACAGGAGGAAGTGGAGATGGCCATCCTCATGTGTGGGTATACGGGAAATGACTGCTACAAAACTCACATCGTTCAAGACGAGCTTCCTTTACGACGTGACCTACGGCATCTCCGGCCAACTTCATCCATTGGACATATTAAAATATCAGTGACATCTCATAAATCAGTGCACCACGCAGCCACACGTGATTAAAGGTGAGCCAAGAGGCCATGTTGACTTAGTCTCCGGTTGTTACTGCCTCTCCTTTTCCTCTGAGACATTTTAAACCGTCTTGTGTATCCCTCACTTGCTCTGTCTGAATGGCTCACAACACAGAGCCTGGCTCACACAGACCACGGCCCCCAGGTCCCGCCGTGCACCGGCCATGAGGGTGCCCCTTATCACAGGTCAGTAGGAAGCCCAGAGTCCACAGGCCACTGACACACAAAATCATCCTGAATGCAGATGCGATGTCTCCGGCATTTGCTGCATTTTCCATGGCACTGATATTAAAATCTCCAGGTTTCCAAGGCCAGATCACAGAATCTGCATAATTGAACATAGCTCCCCCCAAAAATATACGTGCATAAAAGAATGAAATACCATTATTATGATGTTAGCATTTTCCACATAGTAAGAAAGACAAGGTTCAATTCATAAACATTGTCTGTTCATCTTAAATGTCCATGTGGGATAATGGAAAGTTTAATTATTTTAAAAATAAGACATAGGGGAGTTTCTGTGTAAATACTCAGTGGCCCCGGCCCTCCTGTGAGAGACTGCAAGGTAATTAAACTTTATTTGCTACACTGACTACCTGGAGGGATTGACTTCTTTCGCCAGATAGACGTGTTTTATAATAGAGTTACTCAAATGGTACAGTTCAGTGGCACACTGGGGTCTTGTGCTTTATTCTTTTTTCCACCGTTTTATTAGACAAATCAGCATTTCACTTGCTACAGCTCAGTTTATTGTCATAATCAAATGAGGGATGGTTACAAGGTATTTTTATACAGTTCTAATTAAAGCATGTATTCTTATTTATGAAACACTTTGTGTAGCAGTCCATACCTTTTGAAAGCAAACTGTTTCCTTGATTTTCAAATCCAAATGTACAGGACTTATTAAACCATGCACAGGATTCTTAGTTGAGATCCTATTCAATATCAGCACCGTTGAATCAAGGTTGGAAAGTCCATGTGAGCAAAACCTACATTTCAATCCTGTGAATCAGGACATGGGGCAGGGGTGGGGTGCTTGGACACAGACAGATAGCAATTTTGCCTGGAAAACATATCAATAAGACACCATCTACTTTGGTTTCGCGTGAAACCTATCCCGATGCTTTCAGTAAACCCAACAGGAATTATCTCCTGGCACAGTGCTGGATTATTCCTTTCTCTGCCTTTTGAGGATCTAGAAAATAAGGTGTATGAATAGCTACAAATCACACACAGGTCAAATGGAAGACTAGCGCACTATTTACAGCCAGATTTCTCCAGACAGAGATCTAAGCAGCTCTTAACGAGCTGCCCCTCAAGACTGAAATTCCTAATAAACACAATGGTTAAGATGTCCCCGTCTTTCTGAAATGGGATGGGTCTGTTTTCATGCATAAAAGCAAAGGTTTAAGTGAATTTAAACTCTCGCTTTGGATCAAGATCATCCCTCTTTGGCTCTGTCTTCTTGCAGCTAACAGTTTTCCCAGTTCCCTACTTTGTTAAAACCAGGAAACTGGCCAGTGGGGGAAACCAGCTACACCACAGTATGTTACAAATTCAGCCCCAGAGCACCACCCATGAGCCCCAAGGGCTGCTGAGCACTGCTGAGCTCTTCTTCCCTGTCGAGAACCTCGTGGCGCTCCTAGCAGGCGCTGACCTTTGAAGGCTGAAATCCCGTCACACTCCGGCTTGGGGGCACAGAGCCTGCTACCCTGGCTACAGTGACCATGGCACCCACCAGAAGTGGCCACCAGCGCTCTCAGGAAGCTGGCATTAAACCCTGTGCCCCTAGGAAATGCCCCCCAAGCTGGCTACATCTGCTTCATCTCACCAAAAGAAAAGCCAGCAGTTTGAAATGCTAGGAATAATGACACTAAGGGTCTGACATGCAAAGTAAAACATCATTCCAAGACTACAGGAGACATCTCCATATGGTAGGTCTGTATTTTTTTATTGGAGTAATGCAAATGTTATACAACTTTATTGCTTTACGATCCTATGAACCCAAGGATCTTCTGCTCCCTTGTGACCTGAACCCACTGAACCTGAGCCTATAGGACCCTATCAGCGTCACTGGGTTGGTGGAAGGGCTGGGCTCGGGTCCCTAACAGAGTGCTGGTAACGGACAGACGGGGTGGGACTGCCTATCTCCTGGTGGCCACTGAGTTCAAGGGGAGGTGGCCCAGGTAGCAACTTGTAGTGTGATGTTTAGAACTCTAGGAATGGCAGACACTCAAAAGAGAGCCGCTGCCTGGTGAGTGAGCCGGGAGCAGCGGAAGAGAGTGAGGAGCAGGCAGGTATGGGGGTGCTTAAGAGGTGCCCAAAAGTTAGTCATCAAGATAAACAATATTTTGATCCAGTCTTTTTAAGAATGCATGAAAAACACCGTCAAACTGTTATGTAAAACCAGAATTAGACCCTGAGCTGATGCCATGATCCCAGAAGTCTCACCCTCCTGGAGTCCCTGTTTTTACAGCTCTGTCTGCAGTGGAGATGCAACTCTCAGCAGAAGCAGCATTAATTCTCAGCAAGCCAGAGCTTCGTGTTAATGAGTCTACCACACGCCGTTCATGCCCAGAAAGATGGTAAGAAAAGAGGAGTTTTCTGGTGCCCCGACTTCAGGGGACATCGATGGGGTGGCATCACGTTACCTCCATTTCTGTTGTGATTGTCAGAGTCTAAAGTCACCACTGCTGGCTTCACACCCCCTTTATTTGTTCTGCATTCTAGACCTTGGACAGAAGGGGGCGCTTTCAGGCAACTGATGGAGGCGTAGAGTTAACGTCTTCTTTTGACCTGCAAAACTCTAGGATCTATTATTGTAGCCTTAGGGAGGGAAAGCACAGGATTTTGCCGATATATTCAGCTTGCGTAGGTTTCAGAGCTGCTGTGAATTTATCTAATACAGAGGATTTGTAAAAGCTGATCCAATTCTGGAAGTATGGAACTTTTTTTGGACCACAGGGTAAATAATATGCAGCTATAATAAAAATATATGATGGTGGTGATGATGGTGGTGGTGGTGATAGGTATAAGGCTACCAGTTGTTTTCATCATTGCCATCATTTACAAACAACGTCATGATTTTTAAGTTGAGTTGTAGTATTTTATCTGAATTAATTTAAAGATGCCTAGTTTTAGTTACACGTGCAGTAGGTTACCTCCTGACACAATAGTACAGGGTGTCTCGGGTCATTAATGCCAGAACTTGTGTGGCAAACAAGAATTCAGTCAAAACCATTTTGTAAAATTCAGTAGGATTCCTCTGGTTACTCCTAAATATAAATTCTTTCTGCCCCAAACAAAAAGTGATTGCTCATTTTATTTTTAACTAACTTCAGTACCACAAGTTTGTATGCTAAAATATCCAATGGTCACTTGATTGTACTTAAAGGATTTTTCTCCTTTCTCCTTTCCATCTGTCTAGAGAGGAAAGAACATGGTGTTCATATCTTAATTTATTTCATTTTCCTCTGTCCTGGTTCTACAAAAAAATATAGAAATGAACACAGTACATATAGGCCTTATGAAAATGAAGTCTCATTTTAAGCTTCGAGATTTAAATGGCCAGAGTCGTTTTCCTTGGAGAAAGATAAACAGTTAAATTGACTCTGGAAAGTTCGTGCACTGCGACTCATGACCAGGGCAGCTCGGGTGAGGCCGTTGGAAGCGGGGAGCTCACCTTCAGGAGAGTCCCACAGACTGGACTGTCAGACACAGCATGCCGTGTGTGCGAGTAGGACTTCGTATGAAAACGTGGGTCTCTGCGGCCTCACTGGCCTCCTTCCACGGAGTGAAGGGTGAGGTGCAGCAAGGCCTGGCAGAGAAGAGGTCGGTCCTCCGCACTGTCTACTCAGCACCAAACAGCTCCTCATTAATTCAGCCAGGACATAGTTAATGATTTCCCTTTCTTTGCTAGAGGAAACCAGAATTCAGGGCTGAAATTGGTGACATTCCTTATAGAATCTAGGAGCAATTTTGCAAGCCCAGATTAAACCTTTCCTTCTGCACTCAGACTTCAACCGAAGCCTGGTTTGTGTCCAGCTTGTGAAGCTCTTACAGGGCTGACAGCCCGACTCCCTGTGCCCAGCGGTGCTTTAATAAATGAAGAAGGGAAAGGGAAACGTGAGGTGCGCTCGGTGGGTGGCGGAGCCTGCGTCGCTTGCTCCTGTTCGTAATGATTCCTCGCCTCAGAGAGGAGAACCAGGCCACTTCATCTTCCTCCCTGCAGCCACGCCTGTGGGAAAGGCTGGGTCTCCTGCAAGTGTGTGATCGCAGTGAACACCGAACCAGCTCTCTTTAAGAATCGCGTCACATCCCTCTCTTCCTGAACTGAATACAGCCACCTTGGCAGCCGCTCAAAAGTGGGGCTCTGCATCCACACTGCGGGGTCACCAGGCAGTGGCCTGGATGGGCTGAGGGGGTCATCACTGAGTCCCCTGCACCGGCAGAAGTTGGCCGCATGCTCAGGAAACTGAGAGAGAGACAAAGACCCTCTCTCTTACAGAAAAGAATAGATTTTTTAAAAATCTACACTAACACAACTTTTTCCCCTAGTACAGATCAGACTCTAGAAGCCAAATAAAGTAGAACTTCCATTGTTGGTTAGAATAATATTTATTGTAACATTAGGTACATACGAAAAACATAAAATTAAGTTATACATCCTAGATCACTTACAGCTTTAAGAATTTAGTGCCACCAAAAAATCAAAATGATGGCATTCATTTCACGTGAGAAGTCGTGTTTTGCTAACGCTAGGTCCACAGTCACCGTGTGATGCTACAATAGTGATTCCTTCTGGATCCGCACGCCCCAATTACGAGGTGCAGGGTGAGGTCATCTTCCCTCTGTATAAACCACTGTAAAACCCTGTGTTTCAAGGCTGCCACTTCCTGACTTCTGTCTGCATGAGCACAGCGAGTTATTTACCAGCTCTGTGCCTCAGTTTCCCGCTCTATAGAATGGGCATCACAGTAACAGCTGAAGCCCCAAGCTCTGGGAAGCTCCCTGGAGGTGGAAGTAAAGAGCCTAGCACAGGTAAGCCTTGATTCGTGTGAATTACTACCTGTGATCTCTCTGAGCTCTGTGTTATGAGTCCACCGAGGCTGAAGCCTCAGTCCAAAGCCCAGTGAGGAAGGGAACTGCAGCTTCCTGGGAAAACAGGACCTGGGTCCCAGCCAGGCCTCCTGCACAACTGGGAGCCAGGTTTGCACACAGGCCGGCTCCTCCTGCACCAGCTCCTTCCTGGTGTACAGACAGGAAGTCGCACCCATCCTGGCCTGTGCACAGGATGACACGAGCCCCTGCTCCTGGGCCTGCTGTCCCCACGCGAGCCCCCCGAAGTGAGACCGCCCTGCATGGGGATCACCCTTTCCAGGGAGTGACTTCTACCCACCGTAACGCGCGCGTGCGTGTGTGCTACCGCGACGTGTGCCGGCGTGAAGCTTGTCACTGCGCCCCTCTCACCGTCGCATGCACGGTCCTGTGGCACAGGTTTCCCGTGGCTGCGCAGTCTGGGTGTCCACCTCCCCGCTGACCCTCACCTTCTGCTGCCCTCCCTGCCCTGTCACTGTCTGCTTTCCGCGCCTGTGGGTGTGACTGTCCACGGGCCTCGTCCAGGCGGAGTCCTACAGTGTTGTCCCCTCCGGGGCTCTTCAAATAACCCAGCGGCCTTTGCTCTCCTGCACCTTCCCCGCCAGCCCCCACTTCGGTCTTCATGGTCCGTCTGGAGAAGCCGGTCATCAGTCTTGTCGACCCATTCCTGCCTTCCCAGCCTCTCCCCAAAATGACCCCAGGGCCTTTGTCCCCAGAACCTCCATCTGCCCGCACAGAGCTGACTCCTCATCCCTGCATCCCCCGCTTAGCCACTCGGCAGTGCACGATGCCCAGCGCAGCCTCCAGCCGGCTGACCCTGGCCGTGGCCTCACCTCCTTCCCCCACCACCTCACGGCTGCTATTCCCGGGCTGCCCTGCTGCCTCCTCCTCCACTGCCAGACCCCAGAGATCCGAGTCCTCAGGCTCTGCCCCTGGCCTTCTTCCTCCCATGCACAGCGCCACCCAAACTGGGGGTCTCAGGCCAGGGTCGGAACAGCTCCTACCTGCTGCGGACAGCGGCAGAGGTGGGCAGCGCTGGGTGGGAGCCCACAGAAGCCAGCACAACTTCACAGTGTTTGCACATCATGCATCTAGGAATAAAAGTTAATTTGGCTTGAATTTGGGTGTCTTTGTTCTTCTCACAATGTGTTTTACAGGGATTTATATTGTCATATTTTATAGAGAATTGGTCTGCAGTAGATTGGAATAGGGAAATAAAACTCACCTTCCCACAGATAGCTTGAGAAACACTGTTCCGCACTCTCCTGACCAACCTCTTCCCACCTTGCTGTTTCAGATGCTGTTTCTCTGCTGATGGTGCTCAGCCTCTGCTGTAAGCTCCACACTTATGTGCCCGGCTGTCTTCCCTAACCCTCCACGTGCATGCCTGGTGGCCATCGCAAGGGTGGCACGGCCAACAGAAACAGGTAAAGAAGGGAGAGGGGGGAGAAGGGAGAGGGGGACCCGGGAGGGGAGGGAGGAAGGGAGGAAAAAGACCAAGCTATGATATGTGTATCAAGTCCCCGAGCTGAATGTCATCACTGTGTGGGTCAAATATACACTAATTTAAAAGATAAAACGGAAGACAGAAAAAAGAACCAAAAACTTATTCTTTGAAAAGCTCAGAGAAAAGGAGAAGGCACAATAAGCAATGTGAGGGCAGAGGGCAGATGACATAAAGCAGCAGAAATGTTTTAAAGCTTCAGGTACACTATGGACAAGTCTAACACGGAAGCCTTGGAACTTGAATGAAATACGCAAGTATCTAAAAAACATAACTTACCAGAACCGTCTCAAAGAGAGAACTAGAAAACCTGAGCACTCCGATGTTCACTAGGGAAACTAAGCAGAAATCAAGATCGGCCCCTACACATCCATCTCAAAACAGTCACAGGACCTGGATAATAAAAAGGTCACTGACCAGGAAGATATAAGTGAAAAGAATTTTTATTATTACATAACGTCTTATGTGTCTCTTGACAGTCTCTGAAATCATGTAATGAGAACCGAGTGACCAGGAAGGTATAGCAATTATAAAATGTGTATGCAACTAATAGTGTAGCACTCAAACACATAAAGTAAATATTGAAGGGAGAAATAGAGAGCAATAAAATAATAGAAGACAGAGCGGACAGACAGAAAGCACAGGGCCAATTTGAGAGGACTGGAGTCAGGGCAATGGTCTCAGGACACCACGGAACAAAGCAGAGATCAGTAACTGGGAAATCTGCAAAGTTATCAAAAATGAGGAAACTAAACAACATGTTCTTGAATAACCAATGGGTCAAAAAATCAAAAGGGAAACTGGAAAATGTCTTGAAACAAATGAAAACAAAATACACACAAACTCACAGGGTACAACAAAGGCAGCACTGAGGGAAATTTACAATGATACACACCTAGCAAAGAAGAAAGGTGTCAAATCAAAAGCTGACTTCACACTTCACAGAACCAGCAAAGAACAAACTAAATACAAAGTCAGTAGAAGGCAAGAAATAGCAAAGATTAAAACAGAAATAAATTGGGCGGGGCACAAAAAGAAAGCAGGGGGGAAAAATCAAGACAGAATCTTTTTAAAAGAATTTACATACACTACGGCTACTTCTACTCCATTTTATAAAACTTGTCACAAGATCACAATTACCAGCAAGGGATTCTGAGTAGCCCTGTACCAGGCCCCACAGGTGAAGAGGAATGTGGACACTGTAGTGTAACCAAGCAGTCTCCATCTTATTACTGATTGGAAAGTTCCTTCCACTGAAGCTTAGGGCCAATTAATATGAATCTCCTAAGACTCCAAAGAGCTGGTTTTCCCATGTTTCTTTCTTTGGCAATTACCAGATACAAAAATATTATGAACAATTTTGAGGAAATTTATTTTTCACAACTTATAATGACCATTGATGTTGACGATTATCAATCAGTGTCTCCCGGATACACAAAGTCTGGGGAGAACTCACATTCAACTTGGGAAATACTCTGAAAAGAATGAAATTGATGTGTGCATTATAACCTGTTTGAGATTCTTGAACGGATTATGTCGCATTTTGGGGCACTGATTTCAGAATTGGCATTTCAAGATAGGTATCCTGAGAGTCTTCTGGGGCTTTAGAAAAGAATCAGCACATGAGAGGGAAGGTTCAGAGTTCTTGGTGATAGAGCACCAGGAAAATGCCAGTCACTGGGTGCTTAAGGGAAAACCTTTAACCCCAAGCATAAATGCATAGAAACAATCCTCAGAAACAAATACAAGGCTTCCTTTCAGGAGGTCATAAAAGCAACATTCAATAAAAGTCCAATAAAATATTATAAAAACGCTGCATTTTGTTGACTTGTTCCATGCCGAACTTCACCTTGCAGTAAAATTGACAAGGGAAGGGGACTGAGCGCACTCTGAATACCTAGAATGCAGACGGAAATTACATCCATTTTTTAAAAGCACCCTTGTGTTCTGAAATGTGCGCCACGTGTGTGAGCGAGGGAAGTCGGTCCAGTTCACATGCTTTGGAGTCACCTGAACGCCTGCTTCTGTTTCCAGATTCTGCCACGGAAGGCGAGGTGCTTTAGACAAACCACTTATCTGTCTGACTCCAGTTGGCTCAACTAAAATTGGAGCAGGGGCAAGGGGCAGTAAGAGCAGCAGTGTCAGTCCCTCACAATGACCGGAAGAGCCTCGAACCCTACATCCTCAGCTTACTATACTCACATGGAGAAAACACGCCCCAAGGCCAGCTGGGGTGACTCGCACACACCCCACCCTGTGGCCCCAGTGTGTAGGTGAGGACTGAGGGAGCGAGCATGGGTGGGGGTCCTAACTTTAGGGTGCAGTGGGAAAGTCATCTGCTAATACGCTAAGAGGCTTTTGTCCAAGTAGTAAAAATACTGGAGATTTTAATTTCCCTTTTTTTAAATCCTTCTGTGGTGATTATTAATAAAAATGTTGAATTTTAACTAATGACTCCTATGTCGGCCCACGGATAAATGTTACACAGACAGCTATGTATTCTGTGCGATGCAGGGGCAAAATGTCAATAAAATGCCCTTGCATTCGAGGACTGTGTGACCTTGAAGACATCAGGTGTACAGACCTGACAACCATCGTCGGACACGGCAGGAATGAATAAAGAAAGCACCACAGGGATCCAGAGATCAACAACAAGCGGGTGCAAGGAGTTGGCGAACGTAGGCTCTAATGCAGGTGCAGGAACAGGTCACCTGAGCCCGACACAGGGCCCTGAGACACCGGGGAGCAGGATCCGGTGGAAGGTGGTGGCAGAAATCAGGGCTGGGAAGCAAAGGTGAGGCTGGGCAGCTGAGCTCAGGCAGAAGCTGGAGCTTCCCAGCAGGGCAACTGGAAGAACTCTGGTCAGGAGCACAGAACCAGACCTACCCTTTGCAGAGATAACCATGAAATTCTGCACAGGGGAACAAAGGGAAAACAGGACCACCAGGGCCTCAGGGCACACCCCTTCTGCCGTCCCTCGGCAGTCACTCCTCCCTCCTCCAATTTCTTTACAACCTTGGTGCCGCTTTTCTGTCTTCTAAATTTGCCATCCTGGGGAGTGACCCCGCGGTGGCCCCCTTCCCTGGGCCCCAGTGGCCGTCACCTCGGTTCCCCTGTGGCCACGCAGCTCACGGCCTCACCCTCTGCCTCAGCCTCGTCACCAGGAACTCGCTTGCTGTGCTATCTTGGACCTGACTTCCCACAGCTCCTGTCCGCACGGACACCGCCCTGCTCCTTGGTCTCCTGTGCCTTCCCTCCCAGTGTCCACACTACCGCTGCCGCTCCTCAGCAGCTCTGTGACCTCAGCCCTCCCTGTCCTCCCCTCTTCCCTCTTGGCGACCCCACAGGTCCACCCACTTCTCAGGGAAACCGAGGCCATCAGAGGAAGACTCCTGGCTTCCTTTCCTCGCCATCAGGCCCCCTGCCCCTTTGCAAATCTTCTCTGACTCCCAGGTGTTTCTTTCTCCTCCCAAACACAGACCCTCGTTCCTATTTCACATGCTAGATGGATGTGAACGGATGAAGTAGCCTGTCAGTCACCCTGGTAATCTGTGGAGGGGCTGCTCCTGGGGGCTGAGCCAAGCAGGAGGGAGGTAAGGGGGCAACAGAGGAAAGGGCCCAGTGCGCAGATGCCGAGAAGGCTCTGGAACCCACACGGGAGCAGTGCCCTTATGTTCCCAATCCGCGGCGTTGCTGTCTTCGTGGGATGCTGACCGTGTGTCGCAGAGGGACGAGCACCGGGAAGGAGAGATGACCGCCCACACGTGCAGTTTGTTTTCCACAGGCCGGGCTTGTGGGGCCTCCGGGAGATCCAGGTGGACACAACGGTGGACGATGCAGATGTGAGCTCCGGAGCCCAGGAGAACGGCCAGCCCTGGTCAAGCAGGGCAGAACCGGGAAGAGGGCGGAGCAGGCAGGCAGGAGAGGTGGGCCAGACAGCCCCGGGAGGGGCGGGAAGCGGTACACTGACCACTTGGTGGGACTGGGTATGTGAGACACAGCGCAGCTCTTGTGAGGCCCTCAATTCAGCCCCAGCACCGCAAAAGAAACAAATGCTTGTGCAACAGGGCGAGGTCACTGCACCCCTCCGTCACTCTCAGGAGGCTAAGGATGTGTCTGGAAATGTGTCATCAAGCCCCAGGCCTCCTGCACCAAATGCCAAGCATTCAAACACCAGCCTCGGTATGAGCCAAAATCTGGGACCGACTGTGCACACTCCCCGTCAAGGAAGTTCAGCCCAGTGGGCACAACAATGCTCCGAAGCCAGCCTTTTGGTTGTTCTTGCCTCTCCCTCCCTGACTCTGCGACCCAGGCCTTTATGTTTAAATGAGAAGCACTCACTTGGGAGGCTGAGGCAGGAGGATTGCCACGAGTTCGAGGCCAGCTTGTGCTACACAGTAAGCTCAAGGGCAATCTGAAATACATAGACTCTGTTTCAAAAAAACTAAACAAACAAAATTTAAAAAATGAAATAAAATGGGAGTAAAAATGGGCTGTTCTGGGAATTAAGTGGATTCATGTATGTAGGGCACTGTAGGAAGAGCTCAGTGGACAGTCACTGATACGTCTCAGAATCTTCTTGAAGTCAGGCTTTTCCTCCGTAAGTGGAAGAGATGACGGTCGCAGCACAACTGAAGTTACAAGTTTGATGTGGCAGCTGTGGATACAGACGCGATGCCCAAGTAGAAGTCACTCATCCGCAGATCACTGCAGACCTCTGCCCACGCCTAGGACTCACTTTGGGTCCACACCAGCCTGCTTTTCACCCATATCAAGGCTACAGAATGTCGAGTAATTCAGGCTCCCCGGTCAACATGGAGACTGCAGGTGTGAGCCCCTCGGTTCAGGGTGCGGGGGACGAGCACAGGGTGCACAGGGACCGGAGGGACGTGGAAGAAGTGGAGCTGCCAAGGACAGGATCCAAACCGCCCTGGTCACAGCTGTCGATGCAGTGGACACCACCCTGACCACGAAGGGTCCTCCAGCATCGAGGAGATCAGAAACCACGGCATGAGTCAGGGCACCCTCGGGTGGCCTCCTGAGCACTGGTTGTTTGGTTTTTGGGGTTTGGTTTCTTTGGTACCGGGGATTGAACACGGGTCCTTGTGCTTGAGAGGCAGGTGGTGGAAACACTGAGCTAAATCCCCGGCCCCTGGGCACTGGTTTTGTCAATGAGGGAAAAAGAAAATTAGAATACCAGGAACCTGTTAGGAACTATATCAGCTTCAAGTAGTACAAAACCTCCCAATGATATCACTGAAAGAGCACAGTTTACTCTTCTCACATAAAACATCTGCAGATCAGCAGCTTCTGACTCTGGTGGCGCAGCTGTATCAGTCAACTTTCTGTCACTGTGGCAAAATAACTCTCAGTGTGGTGTGCACATCGTAATCCCAGCACTGGGGAGGCGAGGCAAGAGCACCGCCATGAGTTCGAGGTCAGCCTGGGCTGCATACACAGAACCTGACTGAAAAAAAAAGGCCTGAGACAATGAACTCACCGTGACAGTTCAACTTCATTGCCTTGGGAGCCCACCAGGGGATTGGTGCAGCACACTTGTGGGTGTATCTGGGTGGTTCGTGGTAGCGTGACCTTGGGGTCTATGTCTGGTCCCTGACCCCTTGCCCTCTGCCCTGCTCTGTTCTCTGGGCACCATGAGGTGAGCCCTTTCCTTTCCAGGCCCTTCCACCACGATGTTCCTGCCTTGGAGCCAGGAGACCATGGCCTGAGCCCTGTGAAACCATGAGCCAAATAAATCTCTCCCCCTTTAAGCCACAGGCGTCCACTACTGTGTCCCCTGTGACACAATTATAAAGAGAAAACTGTCTGGCTCCCAGTTCTGATCCAACACTGAGTCGCCCTGGATTTGTGCCCTGGCGAGGGCAGCAGATCACACCCAGGACAAACTCCTCACCCTGTGAGTCAGGAGCAGAGGGCCCAAGGAGGAGCCTGCGCTCCCACTGTCCCCTGCAAGGGCAGCACCCAGGGACCTTGCAAAGTTTCCACCCCCCCGCCAAAAGCACCACCTGTGGACAGAGCTGTTAGCGCTTGGAACTTCGGGGACACTGCTCGTGTCCAAGTCACAGCAACTCCCCAGGCCTGGAAATTTGCACCTGCTGGTCATCAGGCAAAAGTGTCCTGTGCTTCTCTAGATGAAGAGGGCACTGGGACACGTAGGGGATGCTGGGACTGCAGGGAATGCTGGGTTATGCAAGGGACACTGGGACATGCAGGGGACGCTAGGAGAGTGAGTGGTCATGTTCCCGCAGCACAGGAAAGTGGGCAGCACCCAGGCGGCCCAGCCGGGCCCCAGGCTCAGTACATCAAAAGGAGAGCTGCTGGTTTCCACATTTTCAAATTAACTCGATGGTTGCCTTTGTGTTTATTCTTTGATACCCCAGCCAAATTTTTTTGGTTGTTGCATCTTTTTGGTGTTATTACCACCCACTCAGACACGGGTCAGGTTGTTTTGGTTTTGTTTTATGCAGTACTAGGGATGGAGCCCAGGGCCTTCACACTGAGCTACAGTCCAGACATTTTTAAAATTTTATTTTGAGACAAGTTCTTCCTAAATCACAAAGTTGTGCAGGCTGTGCACAACATATGATCCTCTTGCCTCAGCCTCCCAGAGTTTTGGGACTACAGGTGTGCACCACCACACCCAGCTGGGGCCGGACTTCTAAAAGCTTCCAGATTGGAGAACTTCCCAGTGGGCAAAAAACTCAAAATCTCACTCATAAGATTTGCATTTTTGAAGAAGATTTGCATTTAAGGGAAGGATGAGAAGGAAAAATTCTAATAAGCATTGCATATCCACACTAAGAAAAAAACAAATAGTGACAACACACAGTGACAACAGTTATAAATAAGTAACAAAGCTGCTATACAACCATTTAACAGATCTTGCTTGCTTGCTAGAAAATGCTCTGATCCCTCTGTTTCGGAAACAAGCTTATTTATATGCTGAGCATGCACTCCTCACACCGCAGTGCCCTTTCCTCCCCCATGAGCCTGAACACCAGTTCCAGGGGCCACCAGGACCAAGGTCTCCGCAGAAGCTCTGCCCCACCTGGCCCTCCACACATGAGCCAGCTGCACCCACCCCTGTCTAGCCCTCTGGGCACCTGGTATAGGTGCGGTCTCCGGGCCAAGGGTTAATTCCCCTCATTTGCTTTTATCTTTTCTCAATCCACCTTGTGAAGGGCTCTCATCCTGCTCTCCCAGTTATTTCCTTTCTCTGTTCCTAAGACCCAGCTTTCTTTTTTCTTTTTTAATTTCTTTCATATTTTATGTTTTATTTTGAGACGGTCTCACTAAATTGCTGAATTACCTGGGCGGGGCTCCCACATGGGGCCCTCCTGCCTCAGCCTCAGGGAGTGCTGAGAAGACAGGCCTAGGGTCTCCATACCCCACCCAGCTTCACTTCCCGGTTTCCTGCCGTAGGTGCGGACTTGCAGTTTGTGTGTTCTAGACTCTGAACTCTCCTGGGTACAAACCAGGTGCCCAGAAGGAAGGGATTGCTCACAGCAGGGGCAGATGGACCGTGTGTACACACGGGCTCTAAGAGCGGCCAGAGAGCCCAGTTCTCTAAAAGTGCCTCTCGCCTTCCAGAGGCCACGTGGTCGCCTTGGGGTTGGACACCCTGAGAGGCCCAGGTTTTGCTTGCCTGGCAGCTCCCAAGACCAGAACATAGGCGGGCTCCTTTCGGGTGACCCAGCCCATACTCCAGCGTCTCCAGCAGCCTCTCTGAGGCCCAGTGCACGCCTCCCAGGGTCACCGCCACCTACAGAGGAGGCCAGGTCACTGCGGGTCCGGAGGGGACGCCTGGGGCGCCAGCCAGCGGGACTGCTGTATGCAGGGCCCCAGGCTCATCCCTGGCACCCCCAAGATACCCGAAATCCAGCGGAGGTCTGCGACCTGGGCCCCAGGAGGGACTCAGGGCTTCACGGTCACTGAAATTATAAAGCGGTCTGTGTCCCCACCATGCTGTGTGCTTGAATGGATGGGACAGATAATCAAACATGAATGCCTTAGAAGTAGCAATAAATGCCATTGGAACACAGAACCATGGAAAGCACTTGTGAGGAAAGAAGCAGCGCTACGTGACTTTTCTGGAATTATAGAACTAACAAACTTACGGAAAATGAGACACAGGGATCAAAAAGCAGAAACGGCTTGGGGAAGCTGGGTCAAGACCCACACTTGCATGATGCCCGCCAAGCACCGAGTGCCAGCAATGGTACTGACGTCCGTGTGGCTTTGTGAAGTGAGCTCCAGGCGCAGAGGAGGTGACCGTGAAGTTGACCAGCACGGGAAGTGGGTGCAGCTTGCGACCACCCGCTAAGTGAGCTGAATCAGGAATCAGACACACGAGCTTCAAGACCATGAAGCATAAAATAGAAACCCAAAGAGCAAAATAAAAGACAGATAATGGGAAGGAGGGAGACGGATGGTTCTCAAAGGAGGAAGGGACCAGAAGACGGACGGAGAGAGAGGAGAGACGGGGTGGAAAGGAACCCAGGAGTGTCGAGCACCTGCACCAGCCCTACGCAGGGAATGAAAGCATGATCTACAGACATGCACTAAGAAAAAGAAAATTCTTCTTTTTGGTAACGGGGATCGAACTCAGTCCCTCAGTGCTTGCGAGGCAGGCGGCGGAACCACTGAGCCAAATCCCCAGCCCCGAGAAAATTCTTAATGGGGCAGAGCCTTCTGCCCTATCTTGGGGCGATGGCCAGGATGCACTGTGAATCCTTTTTAAATCAAGCTGAAGAACAAACCGTGGTCCTTTTCTGAAGCATGTTTCCCTCTGAGTTGGGGATTTTCTGAAACAGTGCACCTACCCTCACTATTCTGTTTTATTGCCACTTTGTGGGAAAATGTTTCCAGAAAGGTGAAAGGTGGAGAGCAGGGGAGCCAGGGACGCCTCCAACCCCGGATGGAACAGGGGCGCTTTCTTTGCAGCGCCTGTGGCCCAAGTCCTTGTCCCTTGAGTGGACCGGGTGTGGCGCCCGACAGCTGTGTGTGGGACAGATGGGGGCTGCTCCCGTCACCACTGACCTGGGGCCTCCGCTGCCCGGTCCCTTGCAGGACGTCCACTGGCGGAGCAAAGGGAGCGCCTGCCTCCGGCGGGGAGGCCCATGCTCCTATGGTCACCGCATCTCCAGCTCACACACTCACGGCCCGGCTCCCCCAGCTCGGCTGCAGCGACAGTGGGGATAAAGGAAGTCACTGCACTGTCACCCTGGGGAGCCAGTCCGGCCCCCAGGGACAGGAGAGACTCAGTTCCCTGGCCACGCAGCTGACACGCACGGCTGCCTCCCCAGCACGCCGAAACCTAACGGATGGAGCACGATGAGCCGTTGGCCACAGTGTTGGTTTGGGGACTGGGCCCCCTGGCTCGGGGCCACCCTGCCACCCCGAGGGCTGAGGCAGCAGCAGGGGCCCCGCTCAGCCACGGCATCCTCGGGAGGCGAACAGAGGAGCTGGGCTCCAGGCAGACAAACGCCTCACGCACTTGGCTGAGGTCCACAGTCACCAGCTCGGAAGCGTCCTGTGGGTCCAACCCCGGACTTCGGTGGAGAGGCTGCAGGCCATCTTTCCCCTTGGAAAGCAAATCAGGGAGGCAGCCACTCAGCCGAGCCCTGCCCGGCTTCCCAGTGCTCTGGCCCCGTCATAGCTGAGCGCCCCCAGGGTCCTCTTTGGCAGGTTTTCTGCAGCAGATAAGGCCTGGCTGTTATCACCTCGGCCGCTCTGGAACTCAGTGCCCCCCGGCCTCCTTCCCGGGACGCAGGCAGAGCGCGACCAGCCATGGTTATGAAGGCCACGCCAGGGTGCCTCCGCGTCTCCCCTAAAATATCAGTGACGTGCAGAAGACTCCACTCTGAGGGCCCAGGGACCTTTGTGACCCCGTTGTGCAGAAAGAGTAAGAGTCTGCCTCCTCCTGACCGTCCACACCCAAGACGAGGTGCCCTGGTGAGCCCGAGTGAGGGCCCTCACCTTTGGGACAAAGTAACATGAAGAGGAAGAAACCGACAAAAAGAGAAGCCAGGAAGGAAACCACCTGGCAGACACAGGGGAGAGTGAGCCATCTTTCTGGCATCCTGGGAGCAGACAGGGCTTTATATCCACTCCTCAACTCACATACAACCCAGTTTCAGTGGGCGCCGTGGTGCTCGCCTGTCATCCCAGCACTCTGGGAGGCTGAGGCGGGAGGATCGCAATTGCGACCCCAGCGTGGACAATTTACTGAGTTAGCGAGAATCTATCTCAAAATAAATGTGTTTCAGAAGGACTGGGGATGTAGCTCAATGCAGAGGCCCTGGGTTCCATCCCCAGAGCAGCCAAAAAGAATTTCCTGGTCTGCACAGAGCCAGCCCAACACACCCAGGAACCAGCAAAGCTCCTGGGTGCCCCTGAGCCCCTCTTATCTGCTCCAGGTGAAGCCTGAGGGCCAGTAAGTGGCGGCCTCGGAGACAGCTGGATGGTCTGTCCCTCCCCTGAGGGGAGCACAAGAGAACACAGGAGGAAGCTCGAAGTGGCGAGGAGGCTTCTACAGCAGCCCCAGTCAGGGTGGCCAGGCTAAATCTGAGAGGAGCAGGGACACCACGAGACGGGGTTGATGGAGCCAGGCACAGCAGTGCAGGCTTTATAAACACAGCACTCCGGAGGCTGAGGCAGGGCGGCGGCGAGTTCGAGTCCAGCCTGGGCAAGTTAACAATTTAGTGGCACCCTGTCTTAAAATAAAAATAAAGAAGGGCTGGGATGTGGCTCAGTGTGAGATCCCTGGATTCAACGTAAAAGGCGCAGAACCTTAGTCATTTGGAATCCGGGGCTCAGGCTGATGAGCCTGTGCAGTGGGCAGACCTGAGAGGCTGCTCCCGTTGCAGGGTCCCTACAGTGTCCCTAGAGGATCCCGCAGGCAGCTGCGGAGAGAACTGCTAGTCTGGGGGACACATCCGCTGTCCCCTGAACCCCAGACTCGCACCAGCGCAGCCCCTGTCCAAATGTCCGCTGGGAAGCCAGGCGTCCCTGATTGGTGTCATTTTTGCCAAGATGACCCAGCTGGGGTTTAGATCTTTAGTGTCCCTGAGCCCACACACACCCAGCAAGGTCCCCAGCGTGGGGCTGCAGGAGGCAGGGCTCGGCAGGACGACTTCCGGTCCTTGGGGTGAGCCAAGGGGACACTGAAAGCCCCGTTCATCCCACCTGCACTGGACCTGCTTCCCAGGCAGGAGGCGGACAGGCGCGTGTCCCCACGTCCACCCTGACACGCAGTCTCCCCACAGCAGAAAGCAGTGGGCCGGCTGCTCGGGAACCTCCACAGAGAGCCAGAGATGCACAAGTGTGTGATGTGACACTGGAGGGGGTGGAGGGTGACGGCAGCAGTGCAGAGAGGGCAAAATGAAGCGGAGAACCGGGCCAACTCCTGACCGTCCAGCCAAATACCCGGGTGATCCTGGGTAATAAAATGAGTTCAGTTACTTAGGGTTTTGTTTCATTTCCACAAACATCCAGGCCGCATTTTTATTCTTTAAACATTTTTATTGCCAGCACCATTGAACACCTTCCACTTCTGAAAGGTATGCAGGCGCACACACATAGCTGGGGGGTTCACATGCAACCGGAAATGAGTTCTCTAAACTCTGCGACTTAATGTTTTAAGGATGCCCCCAAACATGACACTCACACGTTGGCAGGGTCACCGGTGAGGAGCGAAGGACCTCAAGCAGCAGAACTCCACAAATCTGTAACATGGCCCCAGACCTCCAGGACGGACCCAGCCCTGGCCCCCGAAGTGGTCCTCCCTGGTGGTTCTCAGAACTCACACCCATTTGGCTGCTGTGCCTGGCTTTCTGCTAAGAGGTAACTGCTGATTACCCAGCAGACATCCAAGGAAGGCCGGGGAACACGGAAATGGCCAAGGTAAACACCAGGCAGAGAAGTGTGAGGAATTCCAGAGAGCCTGAGCTGAACGCACTCTTCCAGCACTGGGGTCGAGCTGCGGATCCGGGTCTGGGCCGGTTCCGGTGGAGAAGCCAGTGTCCTGGTTCCTGCCCACTACCATGGGCTCTAAATGTGCTCAAAACACACAAAGGTGGTGATAGAAAACAGGTGGCCCATGGTGCCTCATCTAAACTCAGAATCCAGGGCCGGACTGAGCTCAGTGGTGCCACCATCTGCCTCTCAAGCACAAGGTCCCGAGTTCGATCCCCGGTACCAAAACAAAATAATCCTGTAAACTCAGAATCCACGCCTTCTCTGAGGAAAAGCTTTTGGTGCGGGGGAAGGGGGCACGAACAGTAAAGTGCTTTTTAACATCTCGCCTCCTCCTGAGCACAGAGACAAGCAGTTTACCAAGAACTGACAGAAAACACCAGGTTTAAATTGGTGACTTTAAGTACAAAGGAGAAGTGAGCGCCTTAACACCAAGAATCAGCTGTGCTGATTATTTTTCTAGCCTTGTTTACTTGTTTAGCAGCGGACTCATCAAATGGAGGAAAATCATGAACCAGAGAAATCAACCCTGAAAACCGATAGCCAATGCTTTTTCCTTCCTCAGACCTGAAGTAGTGAGGGGCCTGCATAACAGCAGCATTTCTAAAGGCCTTCTGTTTTCCAAATTGTATAATTTCCAAAATGCCTCTATCAGGACCACAATTTTCATGAATAGTGTGATTTCATTTTTTAAAATCTTAGCCAGGCTTGGTAGCACACACCTGTAATCCTAGCACTCGGGAGGCTGAGGCAGGAGGATTGCTGTGAGTTTAAGGCCAGCTTGAACTACATAGGAAGACCTTCTCCCTCCCCCTCCAAAAAAAATCTTGTTTGGCTGGGAGTGTTGCTCAGGAGTGCAGCACACATTTAGCATGCAAAGGGTCCTAGTTCAACCCTTAGAACCAAAAAATAAAACAAAAATTTTGTTAAAAGAGTTAATCCTGCAGAACTGGTGACGCTGATGGGTCTGTTGGCCACCAGCAGCATCCCTAACCCACCCTTAGCTGTAGCCAGTGATTCAGAACAAGGGGCAGGACCTCCCCTAGGCACATGTGGTCCCTGGAGGCAGCTCTGGACACTGGGCAGCTGTGGTGGGAGTCCAAGCGCAGCTGCCTGGACACTGGCCCCGCAGGATCAAAACATGGTTATTCCATGACTGAGAAAGCATCCCAGGTGCTGCCTTAGTGTAACACAGCATCTGCCTCCCTGAATTGTGGTGGGCTTTTTTCTTGTTAGATTTTTGTTTTTGTTTTTTGACATTCAAAGCACTCACTGCCATTGAACTTTGGAGTTGTTTATTTACCGCCATTAGCATTTCTCCAGTTTGTGACCAAAAAAAAAAAAGTCACTAAGTACTGTGCCTATTTTCAGTTCTTCCCTAAAGAGTGTCTCCATGTTTTACTGGCGTCTTGTCAAAAATGTCGAAGTGGAGACCGGTGGCCCCACGAGTAACCCTAGCAGGTGAACACCATGAAAATCCTAACCTCTGCTTTCAGACTTCAAGTTGGAAACTGGAAAGTGAAGCAGACCACACTTGCTCTCGCTGCTCTCAATGACATGGAAAGACTTATGGCAAGGGCTGGTGGAGAGGCGGAGAGGATGCCTGGCCAGCAGGGGGATGCACAGTCTTGGCCTGCAGAGAACACCTCTGGCTTGAGAGTTTATAAGCAACATTCTGGGTGGGATTTAGCGGCAGCCTACATGAAGCCTTGGCTTTGATCCCCGGCACTACAGGGAAAAGAAATTGTTTTCAGTACTTTTTAAAAAAGGAAAGGACATTCTAGAATGAAGCTACAGACATAGGAACACAAAATGAGGGTCAGGGTTTTTCTACTCTCAAAGAAAATCTATTGTTTTAAATATTTTGTGCATCCAGTGTTGCTGATGCAGAGGGAAAATGATTCTCTTGCGCTTCCTTGGGAGAAATGAAAGGCTGGTCAGCCAGGGGTGATGGCACACACTTGTAATGCAACATTCAGGAGGCTGAGGTAGGAGAATCACTGTAAGAACAAGGCCAGCCTGAGCTACATGGTGAGTTCAAGGCCAGTCTGAATTACACAGTGAGACCCTGTCTCAAAAAAACAAAAAGGCAGGTCAGTTGAGGGGAGAGTAGAGCCCAGTAAAACACACAGCAGGGCTCACAAATCTGTTGGCAACCTGGGGCCGAACTTCTACGGGCTTTCCAGATGTACATTCCACCATTCCATCTTAAAAAGGTATCGCCTCCAGGTCCACGATTTGATGTGCTTATCATTATCAGTGCAGGTAGTCTTCTGAGGTTAGACTTAATTATCTGGGAATTAAGTGCCTTTTTCTTTACAATATTTTAGCAATTGGTGAAATGCATTCCTTGAGACTCTTGCACAAAAACTGTAAAACTGCAGTTTCCCCACTGAATAAAGGCAGCGTGTTGTGAAACCACATTAGAGCTTCCAGCCTGGAATAATAAAGCTCTTCTTCAGCAGCGGCTGCAGCCTCAGACAACGCGTAACCAGAGCCGGCTCCCAGATCCCCACGGCTTCTCTCAGAACCCTGTATCTTGCACATCAGAACTTCAATGCTAAAAATCAAGGTACTGGCCTGTTATTTTCTGTCCCTCGACTATAAAGTGCTTCTAACCTAACCCGATGAGCGTCTAGAGGTGAGAGCATTTGTAGGCACTTTTCTATTTATGGCCAAATTAAACTCAAATAGTGAACTTTCAAGGAACAAAGAATTTCCTGTGCTACCGATCACAGCTGCTTACTATTTGGCCCTCGAATTTAGGATGAAGATAATGTTTTTTTAAAGACAGGGTCTTACTCTGTTACCCAGGCCTGAAACTCCCGAGACAAAGTGATCCTCCTGCCTCAGCCTCCTGAGAGGCTGGGATGGAAGGCTTGTGCTATTGTGCCCGGCAAAGAGAAATCTTTCTAACTGTTACGCCTGCTGTTTCTGTTATCATCTCAGCACTTTGTGGAATCCCGAATAGATTCTAAATAGCACTCAAAGCTCACAGCCTAGGAGATGATTGTTTCATCAGTTTTGCAGCCTATTGAGGCAAACACTAATTCTCTGAGATGCCGTCCATTTCCTCGTTATCCTCGAGACTTTAAATCCTGATACCTACGCAATGCATTAAGTCCATGACAGGTTTTTTTTCCACTGCTAATATAGTTGGGTTATGTGTCGGAATGAGATTCTAACAAATTTATTCAAACTTGATAACATGTTCACAAAAGAAAATTCTAACCTCCTCAATACATGTTAAAAGCAGCAGTGAAGCGATTCTCACCTCTCACTAGGGCATCAACCTGCTGTAAGTCTCCAGTGGGAACTGTAATACACACCCCGACATACGGCTAATGAAAGTCAGGGTGCCCAGCTGCTTTATTTGGCAAGAACAACGCTGGGGCAAACCCCAGCACAGACCAAGGGCATCCGGACAGGTAAGAAAATCAGCGTGAGTCCAAGTGACCGCGAGCCCCGCTGGAGATTTCAAGACAGCAAATCGGTACTCGGGCCCTGATTTTAAAAGTACAAACCTTCCCCACTTCCAGGTGAAAAGAGCACGTAACGGAGGAGACCCAGCTCCCGAAACCAGGGTCCCCTGCAGGGTGGAACTGCCCATCTTAAGGGTCATTCCCTTACATCTGTCAAACGATGCATCAGGGTCTCTGCAGTGATGAAAATCACTAACCCTCTCTGATGACTTTCGAGGACACTGGGAAGGACAGCCGTTCTGTCCTTTAGTTGTTTCCACAACCTCGGGCTGTGCCCACAGCTGCGCGCGTGCTGTTCGTGCTATTTGCAAAGCAACAGCTGGAGACCCGTGAGCGGTGAGCCTTGGTTCACTGGAAGCGGGGCACCCGAGACCCCCAGCACCCTCAGAACGCAGGACGCAAGAACTGCAGGGGCCCCGCGTCTCCACCCCTGTGCGCCCGCGCACCCCACGGATACCTACTGTGGTGCTGCAGGAGCCGCTCGAGCACCGGCACAGCATCCGGGGTCACGGAAAGGGCCCAGAGCGCGGACGAGACCGGCGCTGGCCGCAGTCCTCCCTGGCCAGCGCTAG
>NW_022900923.1:2795636-2802741 GCF_012274545.1 Fukomys damarensis | reverse complement strand
CCTTGTCCTCCCGTGGCCTGACGTGCAGCGTGGCGATGGCCTTCTCGCTCACCAGCTCCCACACGTGGACCTCGTGCACGCCGCTGACGCCGGGCACAACGGACAGCTTGCTCACTAGGACGCAGAGAGTCAAGGGCCCGCGTGAGCAGGGGGCCGGGGACCCGGAAGGCACGCGCGACCCCACAGAGTCCCGTCTCCGACTCCAGAAGCGCGCTGCCCGCCCCAGCCAGGCGTGAGGAAGGCCCAGGCCACTGCGCAGCGCCCGAGGGCGCAGAGGGGCCTCTGCTGGAAAGGGACTCGGTGGCAAGAAGGATCCAGAACACTCAGCAGCAGTCCTAGGGCTAGGAATTTAACCCAACTGGTTTGGGTCAAGCCCTTCGCAGTGAAACCAATTACACAGCAGAATAGGATGCAGCTGTTAAAACTAAGCTGCATTCTTAAGGCTATGAGCAAATATACAGAGGTATTTTTAAGGGAAAACGCAAACGGCTAAGCCACATACACAGCACAACCTTTCAAAGTGTTGTACGATGTGCAGAGCAGAAAATACTAAGATGGCAGTTCCCACGAGGAGTTATAATAGATTTCTGTTCTTAGTTGGGCTTTTTTTGCATTTTCCGTACTTTCCAAAATGAGTGTGTAATTGAAGAGATGGACTGGACGGGTGTTTGTGAGCAAGGGTCCCGCTGCCAGCCTGAGATGGGAACCCCGGTGTAATCTCAGCCCTGTGACCTCAGGAATTTACCTAGCCCTGCTGTGCCTCAGCTTACTTATCTGAGAATTAGGAACAATAGAGTCCCTCGTGGGATCCTGTGAAGGACAGGAGCTGGCTGGGATAAGTAACGCACTCAGAACAGTGAATGGCCTGGAACAAATTAAGGGCTCTCATTATTGTTATCCCTAGCTTTACTTTTTAGAAAAAGTTTTTAAGCCCGTGAGGGGGGCACATACATGTAATCCTATCACTTGGGAGGCTGAGGCAGAAGGATTGCCTCAAATTCAAGGCCAGCCTGAACTGCAGAGCAAGACCTTGCCTCAAAGAAAGAAAAGAAAAAAGGAAACAAATAAAGGTCAGAGGGTTGTACCGGATGCCACAGGTTTGCCTGCATGTTCATCTTCTTTCCCACCCGGGAAACAGCAGACCTTGGGAAGGCAGAGGCACTGCCCTGTCTGCTCTGCTGTGCCCCTCCCTCCCTGACACCTGCATTTCCTGCAGCACGGGGCAGACGGTGGAGGCCGTCACCTCAGAGCAGCTAGAGAGGCGGCCGTGTGTCGCTGCCACAGAAGAGCCCGAAAAATACCAGTGGAGCACTGGGGGAGACTGCAGGTGGCAATGGGGCTCCGGAAACCCAGCACCTGCCGGGGAGGAGCATTGCCGCAGGGCTGGGGGGCTGGGGAGGAGGTGGAGCTTAGCTCGTTCCAGCCCGGCACTGAGCAGGAAAACTCACGCTGAAGCCACTGAAGGCAGCAGGAGACAGCAGGGCACAGCTTCGAGAGGTCTCGGCGCCCACGTGAGCTGCACTCCCAGGGAGGCCAGGGTAAATAAACAACAGCAGATAACACGGCCAGGTCACAGTTCCCACCTGGAGACTCCGGGCGTGAGTCCCACCCACTTTCCCATTCACTCTCAGATGAGGGAAGGGTCTGAGTTCAAACCCTGTCCTTGTTCCAGAGCCGTGAGAGATGTGTGCCCATAAACATCAGGATCCAGGGTACCCATCATTTGTGTTTTCAAAAAAAAAGGAATAAAGACCAAGTTCCTGGCAGAAGCAGCCTCATTTCAGGTAAAATCAGTCGCTCTTGATCTGTCATGTGAGAGCACAAGATACTAGTGATGAATGCAACTGTACTGTATACTTAAAAAGTACCAATAAACTCAATAAGATAAAAAAAAAGTTAAAACTAAAAAAGAAAAAAAAAAGCCTATCACTCTTGTGAAGGCGAATAGCCCAGGAAGCTTGGCATGGTGGCATGGGCCTGTGATCCCAGCACTCGGGAGGCTGAGGCAGGAGGGTCACAGTGAGTTCAAGGCCGGACTGGGCTATCCGGCAAGACCCTGTCTGGAAAGTAAGAAGCCACTCGCTGCCCAGCCAGACAGGGCCCCGGTACTCACTGAGCGCCTCCATGTCGATGCCCGGGGGCACCATCTGCAGCAGGATGACAGCCGTCTCCTTGATGAGCGGGAAGGTGGATGTCAGGATGATGACGACCATGACGATGGTCAGGCTGGGGTCGATGTAGCACTGCCAGTTACACGGCTCCTCGCGCTTCAGAGGAAGCACGTAGAATATGATGGCTGTGACGACCACAACCACGGAGCCCAGGGCATCGCCCATCACGTGCAGCAGCACCCCTGCCAGAGAAGCATGGGAGGCCTCGTGAGGCGATGCCTGGGGCTCCCTCCCGCCCCACGGCACGCGGGTCACAGCGAGAGAGCAAGGCCACCAGCCTCAGAGGGCAACCGGGCAGCTGCCGGGAACCAGGGTGCCTGGGCAGAGGGGCCGCGGAAGGCTGGGCTGGTGTCACCGTCCAGCATCCAAGGCCGCCCGCTGGGGAGACGGGCTGGCAGTGACTCCTCCTTCCAGACCCGCACTTGTCCCTCAAGCTACTTTAAACTCTCGCGAGAGGAGGTGAGAAGGCGTGGTTCTTCCTACTCTGTCTTCCTCCTTTCCGAGTCAACCTGTGGCCTCGAGTTCCCACTGCGTAACAAGCCTCTTGTCACAGCAAAACAAAACGAAAATTCTGCAGTTGGCAGGATGGTGCACACCTATACTCTGAGCAGGCGGGAAGCTGAGGCAGGAGATCACTGCGTGTTCAAGACCAGCCCAAAACTACACAGTGAGACCTTGTCTCAAAATCACCAAAACAAATTTAAATTCTACAGCGAGTAATAAAAATTGTGCATAGTTTTAACGAATGGAGCTGTTTCTAAAGGGCTCACTGGTTAGACGTACATGAAACTAAATTTAGCAAATTCAGTGAAACTCTGGTCAAAAGGAACAAAAAATGTGGATACAATGTGTGTGTGGCTTAGAGGATTTAACACCAAGATCCTGTTGTTCCAGAGTATTTTAGACACCTGTTAGCAGCCTGGGAGACCCAGGAACCCCACAAAACCAAGCAGGCTAAGAAATTCAAATCTCCGGGTTCACTTTAAGGACACCCAGGACCCTACCCAGCCATCAGCCCATCCAAACAGCCGCCAGATGACGGTGAGATGTCGCCACAAAGTGGTGGCATGAGGTGGCCAGGGCAGGAGAAGGCCACACTGGGCATGGAGATGGGCGGACGGCACCGCCAGGGTCAGAACCCTGAGCCTGGCTCTGTCTCGCCAGCCAGGCCCTGTGAAGGCAGCTTCAAGAGCAGCAAGTCCCACCCTGTGCCCATGACACCTCCCCTCGCACCCTTGAAGGCGAGGGCCCCAGAGCAAATGGAACAGGGTCTGAACCCCCAGCACCTGGGAGGGAGAAACCACACGGCCTGCACCGTGGGACCTTCACAGTGACACTGCAACTCTGGTGACACAAAGTCCCCCTTACACAACGGGAGGCTGAAGCTCAGAGGGGAGGCTCCCTGCCAAGGTGGCTCACTGGCAAGGCAGGGGCAGCTGACAGCATGACAGCCCAGCTCGGGCACCACTCGGGAAGTCTTGGCTGCGGGGAGGCAGAGGGCAGATTGCCCGAGGCTGGCGGGAAGTCAGGGCGTTCACTGAGGGGATGGGGAAGGTGTGGGAGGCAGAGAGGGACGCTTCCTGGTGGGCAACGGTGCCCATCAGGTATGGGGACAGGAAGGGCTGTGGGTGAGGAGGTGAGGACGGGGCAGATCCCGGGAGCTGTGCGCGTGAGCATGGCTGGACCCCACTTCCTCTCTGTCCAGACTCCTGCACCCACAGCTGTGCCCCATCCAGGCTTCGGGAAGGTGCTGCCCAAGACCATCTCAGAGGCCAAGATGACACCGACGGAGCGAAGCCCCACACCCACACCTCAGGCTCACAGGCTTCCCTGTCAGGAGACCTCTGCACTTGGCCTTCACCTGCCAACTCCATAACAAGAAAACCCATGAAATTGGCACAGTCGGCAACTGAGAGCTGCAAAGTGTCCCACAGCTCGGGAAGCCCTGGGTGCCACTGATTACAGGAAAGACGTGCGTGTGCTCATGGGTCAGGAAGGGAAAGCCCCTCAGCAGAGGAAACTAGGGTGATAAAGAAGCAGCTGGGGGAAACGAATGTATTTTCAAGTGAGGCCAGGATTGTCGTTCGCTGCTTCTGTCTTTCTGACACTGGCACAGTAAAGCACCGTGTTTGAGCCTAAGGAACAAAACCACCGCACAGAGCACATGTAAAGGCTCGTGCTCTCGTTGTTCCTGCGGTGGGAGGCACAGTGTGCTTCTTAGAGCTGACTCCTGCCTTCCCGTGGGGTGAGAGAAGCGGTAACGAAAACCAAGAAGTGCTTTCTGCTCCCCAAGCCCCATCAAATGTCTCCTGCAGACCCGGGGAGGGGGGCTCACCTGCACTGCAGCGATGGAGCCATCCAGGCGGATGTCTATGCTGCCGAGCAAGCCGTCCCTGTCTGAAGACCAGACCCGAGGCCGTGTGCAGCCACAGGAAGGGTCCCAGACACACATCAGGAGCCCAGGTCTCCAGCCACCTCTGCTGCCGGCCAGGGGACACGGGGACAATGCCAGACTCTCTGGAGCCATGTGTCCCAGCCCGTGTGGAAGAGTTGGATCCAGCTGTCAAGGCCTTTCTAGCCCCGGGGCCGTTCTGTGGTCCCTAGGCTGGGCTCAGGGAGAGGACACAGAAACAGGGCTGTGCACTGAAGGGCACCGAGACTCCTGCTTCTTCCGCCCTCCACCTGTGCAACCACAGCCTCCACCGAGGAGCTCATGAAGCTGCATGACTCACTCACGGGAGGGGCCCAGCAAAGTCCGCACTCACCCAAAGCTTGGCGCACTGCGCTGTGAGACGGGTTCTGCTGCCACCTTGCATGAAGAGCAGGGAGCACGGGGAGGTGCAGCGCCCACCCTGAACCCTGCAGGTCCTCTGTGGCAATGCCAGGATGCACCCAGCCCATGGAAGCCAAATTCTGGGTATTTCAGCCATGCGTCCCTCCCTCCCTCCCTCCGGCCCAGGTACCGCTCACTTTCCACCACTACTCTTTCCCACCCCAAAGCTCCAGCAGCTTTGGGCAGAACATGAGTGAGATCAGGGCTGGGGCAGGGCGTGCTGCACAGAGAGCACTGGCCTGGCATGTACTCCATGGGGTACAATCGTCAGCACCCCCAGAAGCAAGCAAAATCATACAGGTTTCCCAAACAAGGTCACAGTAGCTTCGGTCCACTCCTGGTTCCTTTTTACCTCTTTCCCACATACCTACCTTCTTTCTAACCTTTGCAACATGGATGCAGATCACTGACAGACTGTGCTTTGAAAAGCCAAAGTGCTACCCTGGTGAACTTCACCTTAAAACCCTCTTTCTCTCTACCCCACATACATTCATATATGAATGCATATATTTATATATATATTTATATATATATAAATAACTCATAAAGGACCCTTTAAAAAGATGACTTAAAGGATGATGATCTTTTATTACAAAGTTCTCGAAAAGATTCACCACCAAGCACTTCAGAAAAATTCCCCCATTTCATTAAATTTTTGAATTAATTCATTTAGGTTTTTTTGTAGGAATTCATGTATTACTATTGTCTTGTTTCCTACATTTTCCTATAAGTCTCTTCTGAGAGTCTTTTTTTTTTTTGGCTTTTGTTTTTTGGTACCGGGGATTGAACTCAGGCCCTAGTGCTTGTGAGGCAGGTGGTGGCACCACTGAGCTAAATCCCCCACCCCTGAGAGTCATTTTTTGAAACAGGGTCTTGCTATGGAGCTCAGGTTGGCTTTGAACTCATGGTGATCCTCCTGCCTCAGCCTGCTGAGTGCTGGGATCACAGGCGTGCGCCACCACGCCCAGTTTAGCCTGTCATATTATCGAATCCAAGCCCACTAGAAGCTTCCCCACAGCACAGCCTGTGCTGAAGTCCTAGGTCAGGCTGGGGCTCCCGGCGGCAACCCTAAAGAGAGGAAGCTGAAGGGAGCGGCTGGCTGCAGCAGGTCTTGCGGGATCGGGCTACCTTAGCCCCAGGCTGCTGATGGAGGGTGGGAAGGTCATTCGGGTGCCTGCCGTGGCCGCCCCAGGACCCCACTTCGGGCCTAATGTGGAGGCTTTGGTGACTGGAGAGTCACTTCACGGATGCAGGTTTCTGGCAGAAATGAGCGAAGCCACGGAGCCACAGCCACAAGGACAACCTCCCGCCCTGGCCCACGGTGTGGAAACCCAGCCGACTGAGCTACTTCGCATAAGCGGGGGCGTGGCTCGGGGGTGAGGCCACAGAATCCCCAAACTAAATGCGTAATCGGTAAACAGACTGCAGTGCATGTCATAACATCCACAGACGGGAAAGTGCAGGGCGCAGCGGGCAGCGTTGGAGCAGGTACAAGCGGGGCAAAGATAAATAATTAGCAGCGAGTGTCGCCCTGCGGATCGATGAGGGATTGGGCAAGAGACAGGGTCGCAGTGGTGTGGCGCCTGCCTGGTTCAGACACGAAGGCTCCACATGGAGCGCAGCGCTCGGCCCCGCCCGGCACCTGCACCCTACCTCTAATGTTCAGGGCTTCGGACTTCTTCTTTTTCACAGTCTCTTCCGGCTCACTCTGGGTGTTCAGGGAATCACCTGCATTCAAAGAAGAAATCTGGTGTTGTGTATAAGTTCTACAAGAAAAGAAAGACCAATGGACTCAAAACAAAGTTCTGTTCATTTCGACACCTGACTGGCCTGGCACCCCTGCCTCTGCGCAAAGGGCCTCGGCCTCCACCTCTGGACCCCACTCGACCAACTTGCAAGTCAACGAACCCGGGGGCCCCCGCCCTGCCCCAAAGCGCAGGACACCAGGGGGAAGAGGCTGAGCGGAGGGGAGGGAGGAGCAAAGTTCAGTCGCAGCCTGTTGCTCACTGAGAACCGATTTCCAAGAAAATCGATATTTCCTGGGGTGAGGAGGGGAGGGAGGCAGGGGTGCTGGCCGGGCGAGGGGCTAGGGGCGAGGGGA
>NW_022900923.1:2788943-2794700 GCF_012274545.1 Fukomys damarensis | reverse complement strand
GTGCGCCCCGGGGACCTGGGGACGGGCACCCTGCGGACGTGCCTGGGCGCAGCCTCAGGGCAGATTCCGCCTGGAACGGTTTGGGGCCGGCCCACTTGGCCGGCCCCGCCCCAGGTGCGCCCTGCTGTTCGCGGGGTCACAGTGAGCTCACCCTCATTCTTCAGAGCGGCCTCCTGGGCCCTCTGGGGACCCCTGCTGGAGGATACCTCCTGTTTCTCCCGAGGGACCTGCTCCCAGCAAGGGCCCCTGGGCAGTCCCCCAGGACAGACTCCCAGGAAAGAGGGCACTTGCGCCTGTGGGCACTCTGAGGCTGGTCCGGTCTAGGTGGAGTGCCAGGGCTGGCCGCTTGCGTGTCCTGGCTCCTTTCACCCTGGAGAGGGCTCTCCTCCCCAAAGGATCCCTGCCCTGGGACGGGGAGTTGGGTTCCACCTGTTGATTCAAGTGGTTTCCTCCTGGCCCAGCAGGCGCAGAAGTGGTCTCAAGAGCTGTGTCCAGGCTCCCCGAAGTCAGGCGCAGAGCCAGGAGGAAAGGTGCTTGTCTCTGGTCAGCTGGCGGGAGGCGAGGGCCCGCAGTATTGTGGTCTGTTTGCTTGTTTTGCACCCTTATCTCATTCCACAAAGGAGCTAAAGTAAAGTCTGGTAATCTGGACAGCCCACCCCACCCCCAATCCTTGAACTTCAAATATTCTGAGTTTATCAAAAAGGGCAGTCATTTTGAGCTTGGAAATGAATGCAAATGTCACTCCAAAAACTCCACAAGCCGGCCTGATGGCCCGCACCTGATGTTCCAGATACTCAGGAGGCTGAGGCGGAAAGATCGCATGAGCCCAGGAGTTCAAGGCCATCGGGGGAGCGTGGGAGACCTGACTCAAAACAGAAAGTTTCAGAATCCATCAGCAGAGCATGCCAAGCTCTCGCGCTAGTCACTGTCCTGGTCTATAAAGCGTCACCTTAATGGTCTGAGGGTCCCTAGCATCTGTGCTAAATCATCCCTGACAGGAGGGGCCCACCTCCAGACTTGGGGTGCTCCTTGAACACTCCCCTGTACCCCAAGGCAAGTGTCCTCATGCTGAGAACGTGAGGGATTGTCCACTCCCACAGTTCTCTAAAAGTTAGTATTAAAACGATCAATAAAGACGAAGCAAGAATTCAGAGCCTGGTGAACATTGGGTAGCTGTGTGGCCTTGCACAAGTGCTTCATCAGCTGGGCCTGTGTCGCTGCTAGAAAAAGGGGATGATGCTGGTATCGTGAGGACTCCGGGAGCCAGTTTGTGAAAGCGCTGCAGCAGCGCCAGGCACAGCGAGCATTCGACAGTGCAGCCGCTACCATCATCCCGGGGATGGTGTGGACGGACTGCAGGGGTGAGACCCTGAAACACGACAGCGAGCAAAACAGGCGAAGCCTCCCCCTCCTAACCCGTCTGCCAGGCCAAGCACGCCTGCTCACTGCATTTCCTTGCCACTCACCACGAGGAGTGAGCGGGGCTAGGAATCAGCAGAAGCCTCTTATACTCTGCCACGCAGGTCTGAGCTCCACGACAGACAGCAATAACAGGAGCTGTCACTGCCCCGGCAGCGAGGCTGTGGACCTAGGGAGCCAGAGGCTGGGACCGTACGAGGCGCCATCGCTACCATAAGTGTGGACAACTACAATCAACATGATACACGCATGTGTGGGTACCTGCCCACACATACGTGTGTGTGTGTATTTGTCCACCCACATACCTACAGGACCTAAGCAAATTTTTATACCCGACGGTAAGTTACGGGGTCTCAACAGCCTCTGTTTATGGGGCTCCTACTTGGCCCTGCTCTTTGCTGAGGACTTTACAAGCACGACCTCATTTCATTCTCACAAAAGCCCCTGTGTTACGGCTGTGCCCAGGTGTCCCCAGAGCCTCACGCGGTCACAGGTGGGGCTCTTTTAGAGGTGGCCGGATCTAGAGTGTGGCACTGGGACTGATTCATGGTGCAATGCTAGGCTCAAGGGCACTGGGATAAGGGTGTGAGTGCTGCCTGCCCTAGGTAGTCTGGATGAGGTGTAAGGGACAGAAAGAGCCGTGGTCGTCCCTTGTTGCTTTGCCACCTTCTGCCTGCCATGGACTGTTTCCCTTCTGCGATGGCCTGTGCCATCCACCCTCCCTTGAACCAGCCGACCATGGACTCCACAAACTGTGAGCTAAATAAACCTCTCCTCCTTTAACTTTGGGTGCCGGTACTTTGTCTCTGCAGCCAGAAAAGTCACTGAGAACCCTGTAAAATGTTTGAATATTTATTATGCAGTATCTGATTGTGAACCTTTTAGGGGAGCACCTGATGCCGGCGATGCTGAGCGGTGTGGCTGAGGCCTGTGAATGACAGGGTGAGACCTGGCCGGCGTGCGGCTCCGGGGCTGGGCTTCTTCACCCCAGCCTGGACTTGCTGCTCACTGTAACGCCTTTGTTCTAACAAGCGAAAGGATGATTTAAACCCACCTCTTACAGGTGCAGAACTTGGTGCACTGCGATTCACAAGGTCAGAGGCTGCGCCCTTAAAAAACCTCCCACACAAGGGCCGGGGATTTAGCTCAGTGGTGCCACCGCCTGCCTCGAAAGTGAAAGCGCAAGGACCGGAATTCAGTCCACTGCTGTTTGACCCAGAAAGGAACAAACCTTTACTTTGTTTGTTTGTTTGGTTCAGTAACTCAAAAGGCAGTTGTCTTTGTTCTCGGTTTGGAGCTCTTCCCCTCCGAGGAAGAAGCTCTTTCTCCACCGCAGGCCACAACCTCGTTTATAACACCGTGTCAGAGGATGGAGCCCACTCACCCAAAAGGTGGGCGGGGTGTGAACGAAAACACGAAATGGGAGGCCTGCCTGTTAGGAGGAACTTCAGAAACGCTCCCTCTCCAAGTTCTCCCTCCCTGCTCGGCCCACTGTGACCCGATGCCTCCTGATGAATGAAGAGAGCCATCAGCTTCTCGGCTATTTCCAGCTTCCGTGGAAGCAAAAGAACTTAAATTTGCATAAAATGAAGAGAAACTTCCACGTGATGCTAATTTGAAGCCTAATAACAGTTTTAACTGCACGCAGAGTTCTGTACAGTTTCAGAATTTACAAAAGGTTTCATGTGTGTTGCTGGACACTATCAGAATCTCACAAAACAGCAGCTTTCCTCACCGCTAGAGTCACCTTAAGACTCAGATTACATGAAGATGAGAAAGGTATTTGCCCCCCCAGAATGAGAATAATTGTGCATTAATGTAAAACCTATCAATAGCGGCCTCCACTTCTATCTGCCAAACACTGGGTAAATATTCTGGGAAATGCGGCAGAAGGACATGGCTTTGGAGGCCACACAGGTCTGGGCTCAGGCCCTGGCTGTCCACGGTAGGCAGCTGGCTTAGCACCCAAACCTCTGTGCTGTCCTGTATTTGTTGATTTGTTTGTGCTTTTGTTCTTATTCGATGTTCAAAACAACCATACACAGTGTGTGAGGTTTCCTCCCTGTGTTCTCCTTTAGTTTAGACAGACAGCACTGTCCTCCCTGTGGTGGAGGTGGGAGTCAAATGAGACAGCGGGATGAAGGGCTGGGCCGTGAGCAGATCACCCACAGAAGGCTCCCTGCTGTCCTTGACCCACGGCTGTCCCCGAGTTCCAGCAGGCAGCATTATGGACTCTCCTTCACAGTGATTCAGAGCATCTGAGCTGTACGCGGTGGTGCGTGTCTATAATCCTTACACTCCAGGAATCTGAGCCCGGCCTGGGCAACCTCAAAACAAAAATAAATAAAAGGCGGAGGATGCAGCTCAGGGCTGTGAAGACCTTGGGTTTAATCCCCAGCACAAAAAGAAGTATTTAGAACATTCTTCTCATAAAACCATTTTCTCCTTGGTACAGACAAACTACCTTAATTATCTACTGATTAAGAAAATCGAAATATATGTAAATAGAAAGATAGGTAAAATGGACTCTGCACCTGTCTTAACTCCAAATCTCTCAGTCTCCATGGTGACCCCTCTTGGGCACAGACTGAATCTCCTGGAGTCACAGTGACAGAGGAGAGAGCTGGGGCCCTGGCTGGAGGGTCTGCCTGTGCTCTCGCACACTCAAGGGCAGTGCCGCTAAGACTCTCAGCCTCGGGCCTGAAGTGATTAGAGCCCTTGCACCAGCACCCACATTTCTCAGCCTCAGCTTCCCATTCTGTGAAATGCAGCTAAGATCTTCAGCCAGAAACAGCGGCACACACCTGTAGTCCCGGCTACTTGGGAGAATGAGGCAGGAAGATCTCAAGCTCGAGGCCAGCCTGAGCAACTTAGTGAGATCCTGTCTCAAAATTTAGAAAATAGTGCTATAGCTCCATAGTAGAGCATTTGCCTAACAAGCAAAAGAACTCTGGTTCAATCCCATTACAAAAAACAACCACAGTGTATATGACTGTTTTGAACGTTGAATAAGGTAATAATTAAGGTCTAAATAAATAAATAATAAATAAATAGACAAATAAAAGGCCTCACTGGAAGTGACGAGGACTTGGCTCCCCAGTCTACGGGCTACATGGGCTCTGTGCCCACCAGTAGTTAAATGTTGGACCATGTGTTCAGGCTGCATGGATCCACTCCTGCTCTCTCCTGGGACACAGAGGTGTGCCGTCATTTGGTCCCAGTCCATAGCCTTTGGGAGGTGCAGAACCCTTAGGGGTAGGGCCCAGAGGAAGAAGTGAGGTCCGTGGGGCCCTGCAAGGGGACTGTGGGGTCTCTGACCCTCTCTGTCTCTCTCTGTGCTCCCAGGTTTCCTCCAGGGCACAGCAGCAGCAGCAGCAGGGCTCAGAGACCATGCACTGAACCTCTGAAGCCATAAGCCCAGAGAACCCTCTCCTCCTTGTGGGTTTGTTCTGTCAGGCACTTCGTCACGGTGATGGAGAGCTGGCTCGCACAGATAGGCTGTGATCTGGGTTGGGATCCAGCCAGAAAGCTTCCTTCAAGAGATGGGCACTTAACCCCACCTGGGCCAGAGTTCTCCCCTCGGAGTTTACAGAAGGCACCCGGGACGGCGAGGAGGCTGCATTCCCTATCTGGGCACCATGACATGAGGTTGGGGCTCAGAGTCCCCCATCTTCAGGCTGGAAGTCCTTCGAGGACACAGAAAGGGATGAGGGTTTGTGTTACCTCCAGTGGGATTCAGGTCTCGGGTCCCAACGTAGTTATCTTAACCAGGAAATTGTCCCTTTTGCCTAAGTAAATGTAGGTTGGATCTCTGTCACTTGCAAGCAGACACTGTGGCCAAGTTATCAAGATCCTGCATCTACTAGGAAGTGCTAGGAATGGCTGTCTCCTCACCACTGATGGCTTAAGAGAAACACAGACTTAGTCCTCAAAAAAAAAAAAAAAAATGGCAAAGGACCATCCCGTAATTCCTCCTCCATGCTGGAGGAGTTATTTAAGCTCCACCTCTCCACTACCCTCCAGGGAAAAAGGAAACCTTGAAAAGGCTGTACACACTCCATTCTCTCCCGCCCGCCCCAGTCCAGTCCTGTCCATCATCCTCAGCTGTGGTTTGGATCAAGAATGACCGCAGACCTCGCAGGCACTCAGAGGCAGGGCTTCTGGAGAAGACTGGATCTTGAGTGTATTACGGGGAAGTGGAGCACAGTTGGAACAGGGGGTCACTGGGTTTATTTCCCTCCCTTGCTCCTCCCTGCAGTCTCTGCTTCCTGGTTGCCATGACGTGAGCAGTTTTTCCCCACCACACCCTTCCCTTAAGTCTTTCTGCCAAAGCCAGCC
>NW_022900923.1:2760660-2788632 GCF_012274545.1 Fukomys damarensis | reverse complement strand
GTTTTTCCCACCACACCCTTCCCTTAAGTCTTTCTGCCTTAAAGCCAGCCGACCCTGGACTGAAAATGAAAGCCAGAATAAACCTCTCCTCCTGTGGTTATCAGTGCCGGTGACTTTGTCCCAACAACGTGAACCTGTGCCTAAGACATCACTAAAAAGCCATCGTCAGCGCCAGCCCAGCCCGCTGGAGTCCTGGGGGCCTCTGCACCTGGAGAGAAAGGCTCTGCTCTTTGGGATCTGCGTGCTGCACCCTCATGGTCCTCCCCATGTCTCGCTGACCGTCTTCCTCCTCCACTTTATATAAATGCCGGGGCCACTTCCCTGCCCTGCTGGTCCCTTTGGGGACCTTGCTCAGCGCCCCAGCTTTAAATGTGCCTCCCGGTGCACTTGCACACACACTGTGCTGGCCTTAGCTCTGGTAGTCTCCACTGGGCGTCTGCAGCGGGTACTGCAGGCCTGCGTCCCTGTCCTCCTTGTCCCAGGAAGGGCCGCCCCTTCACCCCAGTTCCCTGGCCCCAAAGCACCATACCCCCCTGCCTCTCCTCGTCTGTGACTCCAGCCATCCACAAATCCGCTTCCCTCTGAAGGCAGCCCAACTCCTCTTGTGCCCCAGGTCCCGGGCTCATGGCTCTCTGTCACCTTTCACCAGGCTCACTACAGTGTCCCCTCCCACGTCCTCACCCTGTCGCCAGCACAGGGGGACGCTGTTTAGGCACAGTTCTGAGCACACAGCACCCCACTGAACCCTGCCTGGCTCCTGCTGGCTCTGGCCCTGCCGCAACATGCTGACGACCAGCTGCCTGCCTGTCCCTGGCCTTCTTCTAGCGATACAGCCGGGGCAGAGCCCAGCACCGTGCTGAGCACTTCCTCCCCGCATGCTGCCCCGACTTTGCCCCTGCTCGCACCTGGCGGTGGCCGGGGCACTGCGCATGGAAACGTCAGTGGCCCTTTCAGAGTCCCCTCCTTCGCCTCCTCCACCTGCTGCCCGGACGGCCGTGAGGACGGGGCTCGTCATGGCAGGGAAAGCCACCTGCCGGACACCTGGCGATTGTGACCCCTGCTGCAGCCAGGAGAGCCTTTCCTCCCATGAGAGAGAAGCTCTGTCTGGCCACATTGAGGCCACTGGCACCTGCGGGCTTCAGTCCTTGTGGGTGATCCGGGCCTGGCCAGGGTGGCCTCTGCTCCTGCTCCCCACCCTGTTACCCCAGCACCCACTCCCCTCTGCTCTACACCCTGGGCTCAGCCCGCAGGCCCCCGCCCCTGCCACTCCCAGCTCTCAGGGTGGCAGCTGCTTCTTGTCACTCAGGCTCAGCCCCTTCCATGCCTTCCAGAGAGGACTCCAGGGTGACAGCGGGAGGAAGGAAAGAATTTCTGTAAAACACAAACAGGCCTGTGCCGCAGGCAGGGCAGAGTGGCAGGACCTTGTGTAGCCTCCAAGGAGCCCTGACACACCCTGCTGTCCTTCCCGATGCTACCCTCGGAGCAGGTGCAAAGGTAGGAAGCCAGGGTGCCACATCCCCACGGGCACAGCCACACTCAGAGCAGCACGACACACATTCGCCGGATCTTGGGAGCTGTTTCCCCACTGGCAGGTGAGTGGATAGAACCGTGGTGTTGACGCATGCTGCAGTACTACTCTGCTGTGAAGAAGGGCAAGCTCAACAGTGGAGGCACTGGAGACCCTAACGTGAGCAGAAAGGAGTCAGAGACACGGTTTGACTATCACGTGGTTTCTCTTATATGAGAAACCAAAACTATAAAGAGCAACATAAAAGATAAATACTAGAAAGAGAGATTTTTTTCCTAAGGGGAGGAGTAAGAGGTGGAGGGAGCGGAGGAAGGGATGGAGGAAGCCGGGTGTGTGGTGCACAGGGACGGGCGCCCACGGAGAGTCTGCCGACAGACGCATACAGGACCGGCGCCACACACCACACCGCCCAGTGCCCTCGGTGCACGCACGCTTGGGGATCCATGAACACCACACGTTCCGAAGGCCAGTCTGACTGAGCCCGACAGAAGCACAGCGAAGCCCATTCTTTCAGGCCGGGACACGGAACTGGCACTGTGAACTTCCGAGGCAGGAAAGGTGGGTTTGAACGCTGGCCGGGAGCGCCTGGCTTGGTGCCTGTGGACATCCCAGTGTTGGTTCCCGGAGCTCTCAGCCTGCCTCCCGCCTGCTGAGCCAGGCATCCTCGTCCATACCGTCTCAGCCTTGGAGTCTCTCTGAAGGCGTTTGGCAGACACCCTTGTGTGCGCTCCTGACCCACTGTGTCAAAGCATGGGTGTGAGGACCCAGGGTGCGGCGCGGGGTGGGCTCTTGCCCAGCACGTGCAAAGCCCAGGTTTTGACCCCCAGCTCCACAGAAAGGAAATATTTATAGATTAAGATTTAAGGGCCGGGGATTTAGCTCAGTGATGCTGCCGCCTGCCTTGCAAGAGCAAGGACCGGAGTTTGATCCCTGGTACCAAAAAAAAGAATTAAATTGTATAGAGCTATTGATGAACTGGCATCCAAAGATACTGTCCAAATTTATACGTGGACTTTGGAAGATATTGGAAGGAAAAGGAATCTCTGCATGTTACTGCCTTCATAAAAAACGACAAACTGGACGGACATGGTGGTTTGTAACTGTAAGGCAGCACTCTTGGAGGCTGGAGCAGGAGGACTGCAAGTGTGAGCTGGCCTGGGCAACTTTTTGAGAGGCCCGGACTCCAAATTAAAAAAAGAGCTGGGGATGCAAAGGCCCTGGGCTCAATCACCGTGTCCCGGCCCTTCGTGCCCCTGCCCCTCTGCCCGCTCTGTCTCTGCTGAGCCACCAGCAGAACAGCACCAGGCTTTACACCCGCCACTCCCGTCCTTCCTCGACACCTGTTTCGTGGTCACCGCCCCCGACCTTGCCTGGACACCTCGAGGCAAGGTCCCCACCTATGGCCCGAGACCAGCAGGGCCTCCAGTTGCGCCTCACCCCACCGCCTCCGGGCTGGCTCCTCACACAGCTTCCTGCCGGAGTCCTAGGGGCTCTGAAATTCTCATCTTGCAGCAGCTGCAGTTGTTGTCTCGATGTTTACTTGGAAGTTAGTGGCCTTCACTACTTCTTACTTTTCTAGATCTAAACCCCTTGGGCCGGGGATTCAACTCAGTGGTTCCACCACCTGTCTCGCAAGTGCAAGGACCCGAGTTTGACCCCCGGTACCAAAAAAATAAATAGTAGATCTAAACCCCCAATACCACTGTATCCATTCCTACACCAGACAGATAAAGCGCAGCAGTTCAAAGATGCCAAACTGGGGAGACCGGAGGCTCACCAGGAAAAAAGCTGTGTCTGGCTACAGATTCCTCAAAAGAAGTGGTGGCTGCTGGGTTCGAGTCTCTACACCCAAGGACACCCACAGCTCTTTAGGTACAGATACTCCGAAAGACTGGAAGACAAGACTCTGGACACAGGGAAATCCTTTCTCTTCAATTTAGGTTGAGTCTTTTTAAGTTGAGAATATTTTCCCCGCTCCTAGCTGTACCTCTTGTTAGCAACATGGATGGGTTGATTCCATTTCTTCTTGAGCCAACTGAACCGCCTGGTTCGACTGGCCAACTGCAGAGCCGCATGCATCTTCCCGTGGCTTCCCGAGGCTGCCGCTGCCTCCTCTGACCAGGCCGGTGCTGGCTTTTACACACGTGGCTGATGCTTTCAGATCCATGTTCCGGGCCACATTATTATCTTGGTGGCTTCTGCTGTTGCTGAACTCTTTAGAAATTTCAGTGTTTAAACCTCCCAGGATGGTACTTGTCACCGGTGATGGCTCCAGTTAAATATTCATTGCTGCACAGGCCACAGCGGTGCACAGGAGGCGGACAGCACGGCGGAGGGGTCAAGGCCAGGGCCAGGGAGCTGCCGATGTGAGAGAGCACCCGCTCCATCGCCAAGAGCAGGGCGCTCACCACGCACATGAGCGTCGTCAGCTGAAGCTTCTGCCCGAGTGGCAGCGCGAGGCCCCGCTGGCCTTCCTTGGCAAGGCTGAGGTGGGGACGGTCGGGCCTCCGCGAAGGCCTCCCCTCAGCCTCCAGCGCACGTCTGGTTTGGAAAGCGCCTTTTATAGACTGCTGTAAAGCCAGAAGCCACTTTACAGGGCAGTTGAGGGAGGGGCACGTGAGCGAGGCTTCACAGAGGCAAAGTGAGTTTGTCTGTGTCTTGCCTCAGGGAGCAGCAGTGCCTGTGCCCTTCTGTCCTCCAGCTGCTCAGCGAGGCGGTGGCCAGGCTCCTGCCCCTTCGTGTGCAGCAGGGTGCGCACCGCTGTGGACGCCACCTGCTGCATTGAACGGGACAACCCGGGGGCCACCAACCCAGACACTGGAGCCACCGAAGGCCAAGGCTGAAGGTGACACCGGGGTGAGATTTCTCCTGCTTCTGAGCTGGGAAAAACAAGCCCGAATTTGCCAACGATCCGCATGTATGAGGCAAGAAAAGCGTCGTGGTGTTCTGGAGGGCTAGGGCTGTGCCCCACAGATTCCGCAGGGGGACGCCAAGTCAATGGCACTGATGTGAGGAGGTTTGGGGTTCAGTTTGGCCTTAAAGCCTTAGCCATCTGCACGGTGAAAAGCTTGCGCACGCTCCCTCACGGATGCACTGGACGCCGAGAGGTGACATGGCCGGCACTGCAGCAGCCAGCGCACCGCGGCCCGAGTGCCACTCACAGCCCCGCAGGGACCATCTCGCTGCCCGCTCCCGGCTCACGCGTCCCCATCCACAGATCAGCCGAGTGCAGCAGGACGCTAAGGACGAGATCGCATGTCCTGAGCGCAGTGTGCAGCCTTACACGGATCACTACTCCTGAGCGATGCAGTAACCGCCGCTCACAAAGAACGGTCCAGTGGCGAACCTCCCAGAGAGCGGCGCCCAAACCGCAACCCAAACCCGCTTACTTAGCTCAAAGTGCCTGAACACGGAGGTTCCAGCTTAGAAAAGACAACTCGCGCCTCAACATCTTCGGTCTTAAAAGAAGAACACAACACACGTGCCACAGGCTCACCCCCACTGGCCTAGGGATTCCCAGTGGGAGGACTGCGTGGAAATACCCGACTCCTGGGCCCTTCCGTGTATTCCAAGGGAGGACTGCTGGGCCACAGCCGCCACCGGGAGGAAAACAGGGTTCATTTCGTAAAGGACACTGGGTTCAGGTTCACACGCCTTTCTCCTCCAGGACTGAGGGTGGAACCCAGGCAGACGGGGCCTGACCCCCTGAACAGTGCCCCAGCTGTTTCCAGTGTGGGACAGGATCTCACCGATTTGCCCAAACTGGCCTGATTCACAATCCTCTTGACTCTACCTTCCAAGCGCTGAAATGACAGGCAAGTCCCAAAAGGCCCAGCTCCAATCCCAAAGGTGCACGAGCTGCATGTGGTTGTCACGCCTGTAACCCTAGCTACTCAGGAAGCTGAGGCAGGAGGATCGTGAGTTTGAGGTGGGCTTGGGATACATAGCATGTTCAAGAACAGGCACGGACTACACGGCAAGGCCTTGCATCAAAAATTCAAAAAAGGTTTTGATTTTAGCTGAACTTCAACTTAAGAAGCCAATTTGTACACAATGCAGTTTAGATAAAGGATTCTTTATAGAGCTCCTTTAGTGGGCCCCTTTAAAAGAGCAAACGTTATGCTTTTAGAAAGAAAAAAGCCAGGAGGTTTACTTATGCACCAGAGGTGGTCACCTCCTCCGCACAAGGACAGAAAGTGTGGCTCTTGCTCTGTGATGTGCTACTTTGCAGGGTTTTGTCACGGGCCAGCTTAAAACACGAAACAAAAATCCCCTTGTCTCCCAGTTGTTCTGCGAAGCAACGCATGTGGGGTGCGGAGGGACCAGCCTGGAATGCGCTACGGACGACTTTTGGTGACCCAGCTGCCACCACCAGCCACAGCGCTGTTCACCCTGTCAGGCGCTGTCCCGCCACCTTGCTCTGTGAGGTCCAAGACCACACCCTGCTACCGGGACTGGGGCTGCCCCAGGGCTGCACAAGGCTACGCACCCAGCCTCCGTAATTTTGGTGATTTATGTGGCTCAGAAGTCAGGCATAGCTTCTGAGCGCCACAGATCCAAACATCGTGGGAGCACAGGGCTGGCTGAGCCACCCCATGGGCTGTGCATGCTAAGGTGTGTGGTGCATGAAGACAACCTGGCCTGCGTGCGAGGATACCTTCCCGCACCCTGCAGCCTGTCTCATCTGTCCGAAACTCCTTTCCTCTTCCACCTCATTCAGCTCTGCTAGCTGAGCCCAGATGCCGTGTGGAAGCAACTCGGTACTAATTTATATGGAAGGGAAGGGCAGGAACAGAGCCCTTCATCGGCAGCTGCCACAACAGAGGACGGAAGGGTGAGGCGGGCACAGCAAGTAGTACACCGCTTACGGGAAGGCCGCGTGCCAGACTGCAGGGCACACAGGACAGGGGACGTGAGCCACCAGGCTCCCACACCAAAGGAGCAACTCCGTCCTGACTGTTAGGAAAAGCCCCAAACACCCTGGAGACGAGGAGCCTGGGCTAGAGCAGGGAGGCCTGGATCATGGAAGCACAAGACCCGGATGATGTCAGGAGTAATAGCAACGGGTACAGATGGTGTCACAGACTGGGAGTCCCCGCTACTCAGGACGCTGAGGCAGGAGGACTGCTTGAGCCCAGGAGCTCAAGACCAGCCTAGGAAACCTCTGCAGACTCGATCTTAACAAAAAAAAAAAAACGTAGCTGGGCATGGTGGGGCATTCCTGGAACTCAGGAGGATCACAGGTTTGAGCCCAGTCTGGGCAAGAGCAACTGAACCATCTCAAAATAAAAAAGGCTGGACCTGTACCTCAGTGTGAAGGACACCGGTTCAACTCCAGTCCTGAAAAAAATGGAGTCACAGGCATCACTTTTGCTGGGTAGCTGATGGGTGAGGCAGCCTGGGGTGACTGGGGGTGAGGGTCCGGGTGTGGCCCGGAATGCTGACTGCTGACCGGCACACCGTAGGGCGCAGCCAGAGGGGAGCGCAGACCCGAGTCCTCAGCGCGCGTGGTCTGAAGCCCTGGGGGCGGATGGGGCACTGAGGTGGCCCAGGAGCAGCAGGGACAGACAGCAGGCAGGGACGCCCAACTGTGGGGGGGGCAGGTCAGGAGCAGCGCAGCCGTGCAGGCGCCGGGCAGAGGGGGCAAGCGCCTCAGCACACGCCTGCCGGAACACACTGGACCAGGGCAGGAGCACTTGCCCCTCCACACGGGGCACTGGCTTTTCACAGACCCAGCAGTAACCAGGTAGCCGCCCCAGGGGAAGCTGTACCCCGCCGTGGCTCTGTCTCCACACAGGAGACCGGGCAACTTCACATGCAGCTTGGGGGACACAGCAGGAAGTGCACGGAGGCGCAGGCTGCCAGGCCCAGCCCGGGCGGCACAGCACTGGGCGAGAGAGACCCGGCTCAGAAGCAGGAGCACCAGTGGGCTGGGCGAGCTCAGTATGGAGGCCCTGGGGCCCGTGCCCCGCACACACGCACACACCAGGAGGTAAGAAGAGACCAGCAGAGTGGGGTCAGGATGCTGGCGGGGGAGAACTCAGATCGGCAGTCACTGAGCTCCAGGGGCTGCACCTCAGGGCAGGAGCTCCTCGAACACAGTCCAAGGGCCTCACAAATCAAGGAGCACAGGAAGGAGAACTAGTTCATGACATTTATTTCCAGGCTGTTTACAGGAAAAGTCTTTCCCACCATCAACAAGACATGGGAACGCTTGCCTCATGTGACCTCCTTTCACAAGTTTTATTTTTTTTAAAAAATCGTAAAACCGCCTGAGAAGACACTGGCGTCAATTCTTTAAAAAGTGGAGGTGGCGCGCTCTGCCCGGCCCTCAGTAGCTCCGGCCGAACAGGGTGTAGAACTTGGCAGGGTTCTTGCCGCACACGCACCGGGCCCCAGGCTGCAGCTCCCGCAGTGGCCGGAAGGGGATGCAGAGGCTCTTGGCACCCATGGACGGGGCCCCGGGCTCCAGGTCCTGGTCCCTGCGGGGACACCAGCATCAGCGATGCCTGGTCCCGCTGATCCCGCTGACCACCGGGGCGGCACTTACCTGGCGGTGGTCTTCTTGATCCAGTCCTCGCAGTCGATCTCCCCGCAGAACGGGATCTGGGCGATCTAGGGAGAAGGGAAGCGCTCAGTGCCCACAACGCAGAGCCCAGCTCTGTGCGGCTCACCACTGGGCCACGCAGGACCCCTTGGGTCTCAGGGAAGGATGAGGCCCACACTCCGCGATACCAGGAAGCACCCTGAGGGCAGGAGGCCCTGAGGGCAGGAGGAGAGGCGGATGGACCCTCTGAGGGGCTCAGATCCAGCAGTTCCTCCCCACCCAGGAGCGTCTGGGAATCAGCAGCCCAGTGCGAGCAGAAAAGGGAGCCCGACCTGCTGCCCTGTTTCTGGGACCTGCACATTACACTCCCACACTACAGCAGGCCACGCGCCTGTATCCCAGCCCTCTGGCAGGGGAGACCTTGTCTCAAAATAAATGAGCAAATAAAACAAAAATTCAAGTGTGGTGTGTGTGTGTATGCCAATCCCAAACGACAAACGTACTGTACTGCAAACATACACTAACACCGAGTAAAACAGGGCCCTGGGTCCACCCCTCGGACTGCGGCAAGACTGACCGCACTCAGCGATAAAGCACCAACCTCCGGTCTCGGAGCACGAGGCCGAGGGCAGGCGAGCTACCCCTGAGTCCGGCCCGGGAGGCACAGGCCGGGCCCAGCTCAAGGAGCCCCCGCGCTCACCTTCCCGGAGTCCAGCGTCTTCTGGAAGTCTTCCATTGTGTCCGCCACTACCATGTGGGTCTTCAGGTCTTCAGAAGCTCTGCCAAAAAGTTTAGAAAAGTTGTAATTTGTCAGACAAATATAATAATATAAAGACAGGTAGGATCAGCATAATTGACACCTGAGAGTCAGAGAAGCTCAATGTGACGGCCAGCACCCTCACAGCAGTGACCTTTGGAGGGTGGGTCCCTTAGCAAGGGGCGGCCTGGCAGTGATGCCTGCCTGGAGACACCTCTTATCACCTTAGGTCTGGGTTACTTTCTAAACCTCGCTGGCCAGCAGCAGAGCAAGCGCAGGGCTGGGACGGAGCTCAGGGGCACCACACCTGCTTGGTAAGCACGAGGTCCTGAGTTCGATTCTCAGTACCGGGAAATTAAAGAAGAGCAAGCAGCACACTGGCAAGTACTCCGTGGGATTGCTATGACGAGGCAGGAAACACGAATGCGTTGAAAACAGATGTGGCCGGGCATGGCGGTGCACTCCTATAAACCTAGCACTCGGATTGCTGCGAGTTGAGATCAGCCTGAGCTACATAGTGAGTTCCAGGTCAGTCTCAACTACATAGTGAGATCCTGTCTAAAAAAAAAAAAAAAAAAAAAAGAAAAGAAGAGAAGAAAGTAGATGTGTATTATTCAAGGAACTTCCACACGCTGTGTGAGTCTCACCATAGAAGCTCAGGTTTTAGAGATGCAAACAAATACTCTTTTCCACAGTCACCCACTTTGTCACCTGGGGGACGAAGGGAGAAAGGGCCCACCCAGCCTTTCTGACCCGGGGAGCAGCCCCAGCGGCAGGCGTGGCCAGCCTGAGCCTAGGGACAGCCTTTTGGCCTTTCTGCTGCTTCCTGAGCTGAGCGGGAACAAGAGTTTCACCTGCTGTCTGTACTCCGGTCCCCTCAGATACTGAAAATAACCATTTATAACACAAACACACGAAATCAGCCGAGTCCTAAAATGACCCAAGCCTTCGACAAGATTCACAGCACCCTGTCCTGGATGTATCAAAATTTGTCCGCACATTAGCATCTTTCCACTTGGTAAAACCAGGGCAGCCACAGCCAGGGTGACCTGACACCTGAGTGTGACAGCAGTGTTACACTAATCCAGTTCCCCTGACAATACTCACTCACAGCACTTACACTTGGAAAGAGGCACTGCAGTGTGAGAGTTGAAAGTAAAACAAACGCTAAGAAAAGCTCATATCAAATGAAAAACTACAACCTGAATTCACATATGCAAAACATTCCTGACTACACACCGCCATATCCCGACATTCGAACTGAAAAAATGAGACAAAAATGTGCTGAAACGCTTTTGCTAATTTTTCCGAAGTGAGGCTATATAATAAGCAGTTTTTTCTTGCACATTTTTTGCACATCAAAAATTTTTAATAATGTGTATACTTGTTTAAATAGAAAAAAATTATAGAAAAAATTAAAACCACTACTAAAAGTAAACTAAAAATGGACTATTTAGTATATGCCTTGCATGTTAAAAAGACATACAGAAAACCAGGCATGGTGGCACACACCTGTAAAGCCAGCACTCAGGAGGCTGAGGCAGGAGGATTGATGTGAGTTCGAGACCAGCCTGGGCTACATAGTGAGTTTCAGGTCAGTCTCAACTACAGAGTGAGACCCTGTCTCAAAAAAACAAAACAAAACAAAACAAAACAAAACAAAACAAAAAAAGACAACTGGATGTGGGAAAAAAGTTTGATAAAAATTTCTCTATAAAAACATCACCTCATTCAACTGGCAAATACTGAGCTCCTGCCTGCCTATAGCACCCTAATTTTTTAATTAGTACAGAAAATAAATGAGATTGCCAGGTATTTAGCTCAGTGGTTTCGCCGCCTGCCTTGCAAGTACAAGGGCCCGAGTTCAATCCCAGGCACAAAGAAAATAAATGAGATAAATACTGCCATCCACGACTCCACGAAGTGTAAGCAGCCTTTAAGAGGGTATTCAAGAAAAATGTATAAAGCTTTTTTCCTTTTATCATGAAAACAAATTGACTGCTTCTCATAAGGAAAAAAGAAGCTTTGGGCTACTCGGCAAATTCACTGAACAGAAGGGACACTGGAAAGCTGTGGTCCCCAAATAGAAGCACATGTGCCCATCACACAACAGCCACGGCACAGGGACGGAGCCAGTGAGCCTGGGACACACTTCCACCCGAGCTCCCGGGAGGCCAACACTGCCTGTGTCACCTCACCTCGGCCTGCACAGCGACCCCCACTTTCCGGCCCCACTGCAGGCAGGCAAAGGACCAGAGGCGCAAAATCACTGCCTAAAATCCCCAAGGGCCTGAACCCATGCCAGACACTGGCCTGCATGTGCAGCCCGGCCCCAAATTCTCTCCTCCGGGCAGACCCTGCACCCTGCTGCAGGCATGCGGGACAGCACACAGGCTCCCGAGAACACCTCTACCGGGTGCAGGTGCGCCCTGAGATGGACCCCAGGAGAATCCCGGGTCCAGACCCATGCTGCCCCCAGAGCTGGGCGTTCCCACACTGCCGTCGAGGGGCGCTGCGGGCACTGCTGACCACACCACCCAGGCGGGGTGACTGCCTCGTCCTCCACACATCACAGCAGAAAAGCTCAGTCTGCAGCCCCTCCTAGCAAGAATGAAAGACCCACACTATAGTGGTGTGTGTGTGTGTTTGCACCCACAATTCACAGGAGCTGAGCTCTGGAGACAGCCCAGATGCCCATCAACACACAAATAGATACAGGAAACACGGCATAGGTATGGAACGGAGTATCATTCAGTCACGAAGAAGAATGAACTCCTATCGTCTGCAGGAAACCTGTGCAACTTGAGACCATTATGTAAACAAAATAAGACACAGAGTTAAAACAGCGTATGGTTCGTCTTACACACAAAAAAACTTTCATGTAAATAAAAACATGAATAAAATAAAGGAGACATGGTAGGTATCGAGAAGCCAGGCTCTTGGGAGGGGCTTCGAAGAGGCAGGTACAGAGGACGGCAAAGGAACTGAAAAGCTTCGAGATACGCGCCCCGGCACAGAGCGAGTCCCCGGCACGCACGGCAAACGCACAGCACACACACAGCACTGCAGCAAAGCTAACCCGGCGTCCCAGGGACGGACGGCCTGGCAAAATCACCATACACAGGTGAGACCAGAGAAGCTGCTGGGAGCGCAGGGAGTCACCGCCTGAGACTCCAATCTGCTGGGTTCCGAACGGAGGCGCGAGCCAAAGGCAGGGCCACTACGCCAAGCACGTACCTTCTGAAGAGGCTGGCGTGGATGTCCTCCAACAGGGCCTGCAGCCTGGCCTCCGCCTCGCTCTCCGCTACGGTCAGCTTCTCTCCGGTGTCTCGCCTGACGGCTACAAACTGACAGCTCTTCATGTCGCGGGGCCCGACTTCGAGTCGGACGGGCACTCCCTGCGGGAAGCGGAGTGCTGCCTCACCTCATGGCTCCGTCCACACGATCCCCAACAACCCGAGGCAGAAGTGTGTCAGGCGAGCAAAGCGCAGCCGGTGTTCCCGGGGTGTGAGGGCAGCTCACGGTACAGCTGTAACCCAAGAGCACGTCCTCCCACCTGAGCAGCTGCGGGCCAGGGACGCGCAAAAGGAGACACGAAGAGGGTGGCGGTGGGTCAGCGTCCCACCCTCCAAGAGGACACCCACGGCACTGAGCAGACCGGCGTCCCCGAGTGCCGGGCACGTGCTAGGACCTGGCTCTGGAGACCCAGGCTGCAGGGTCCTCGTCCCTAGGGCCCCGCGCCTTACCTGGCAAACAAGGGGTCGACACGGTTACATGGTAAGTGCACAATCTTCAAAACTAACGAGATTCCTTCAGATAAGCCACACGCTTCTACACACAACTTAGCTGCTGAGTGGTGGCCCAAATCTAAGCCACAGGGTTTACTTTTCTGTCAGAGAAGCTCATGTACGTGACAAACGAGACTGAGGGCACGGACGCCGTGACACTGTGCACACCGCCCTGCAGTCTGCAGTTCACGTCACTTCCGTGAATGCCGGCACCGACAGTGTCACATGCCAACCCCACGGATCTGCTCACTGCCAGCTCATTCTTACTGTCATCTAATTTCTAAGAAACAAGCTCCTATGAACTCTTTCACAGGCAGGGCGGTGTCGATGCGCGCCAGGCCAGAGAAGGAATGAAAACCCTCCGGACTCCTAAAAACAGCCCGGGCAAAGGCCCAGACCTGGATGGGGCGGGGGATTCACCTTGAGCTCCCAGTGATTGAACTTCCAGCCCGGGGAGTAGTTGTCTCGCAGGTCGACGCGGGCGCGGATGTCGGCCCCGAGCAGCCGCCTGCGGTACTCACTGCACTTCGCCATGAGCGCCGCCCGGTCTTCCTCACACAGCGCGTTCGTGACACCACAAGGAATGACCACCACCTGGAACCGGCCCCCAGACGCGGCAGTCAGCACGTGGGAGACCTGAGCCGCCATCTGCGCCAAACGCCTTGCCCTGGGGCCGGCTACTCCGCTCCACCTCTCAGACATCACTTCACAAGTGACTTAGGAAGACGTGTTATACAAAGTAGCCTGAAAAACTCAAAGGACAGCACAGCCGGGGATTTAGCTCAGTGGTTCCACCGCCTGCCTTGCAAGCACAAGGACCCAGTTCAATCCCTGGTACCAAAAGACAAACAAAAAACCTCCAAGGACAGAAACGGCCACACGGTTACACAGCACCGAGGCCAGGGTCAGTGGGCAGCAGTGCCCCTACCTGCACGGAGGCCACCCGGGGCGGCAGCACCAGGCCCGTGTTGTCCCCGTGGACCATGACCATCACACCGATGGTGCGTGTGGTCAGCCCCCAGGAGCACTGGTAAGCAAACTGCTTCTCTCCTGGCGTCCTGGGATCTTCAAACACGATCTCACACATCTTAGAAAAATTTTGGCCTAAGTGATGCGACGTCGCTCCCTAAAAGAGAGACATAAATGAGCTTTCATGTTAGTGACCTACTGTGCCTCTGGGAAGGATTACTGTAAGAGCACACACTATAAAGGGACCTGTAATTGTCTCCTCTCTTTAAGTAAGGTTTTCAAATTAAGTGCAGCTGACATAATGAAAGACTAAAATTAGCCAGACGATACTGCACCCATGCTTTGCCCTGGGCGGCCCCACGCACAGGAGTACGTGCGTCCCGGATCTCTGCAGAGTGCGCACTTCGGTACCTTGGGGCACGGTCACCAGTCAAGTGACTGTGGAGACTCCCAAGACCAGACAGAGGCTCTTAAATTACCACATGGCCTATAGAAGGAACACAAATTACTTATTTTTCACTCATTTATATTTGAGAGGTAAATAAAAAACATGGAAGTTACGCTTGTTAACGAGACAACACGCGCTCTTTCCATCAGACATACACTGTACGAATTGCTACTCAGGTTAAACACGGTTTTCCTTTAGCCTGTGGGAATGTGCAGCCGCCCGACTGCTCGCTGCTCCTCACACCCAGCTGACATTGGCAAGGTGCCCACTGCCCACTGACCCGACCTGCACTCCCGCCACCTCTCAGCGCCAGGGGAGGTCAGCAGTGGCTTGGCGAGGCCCGTCTCATCCCACCTAGACAGAGCTGCTCGTGCTGCCCTTCCCACATGTGCCAGGCTGAAGGACTCGGGCTCCCCTGACTCCGCACCCCTCGGGGGCGCTGCCAAGCCGCACGCAGCTCCACTTTCAGGTTGCCCAGGAGCCCACACCTTCTGGGCGCAGACAGCGTGGTACCTGGATGGCCCTGCCACTGGCGGATATGAAGGCCTCCACTGTGGTAGTGTAGTCTCCGCCTGCAAACTTCTCCTTCTCCGTCTTCCTGCCCTTGACCACGGGGATGGCCAGGAGGTCCTCGTACACCCGCGTGTACAGCTCGAGGATCTGCAGGACCTGCAGTCCGAGGCAAGGTGTTCAGCTCTAGGGCTGACTCACTCGTCACAGACGCACAGAACGACACCGCCGAGGGCTGACTGCGCTGAGAAGACTTCTCGTAACAAAAACTGCTTCATGGGAGGTGAAGGCGGCCAGGGTGAGATGTACTAGGGGAGATAACTAACACAGCAATGTCAAGTAACCTCTGCAGATGAATATAAAGTTAGAAAATAAGAAAAAAATCAATGCTTGTGAGAGAGACATAGCAGCCAGAGTAAAAATCTCCTGGAAAATAATTCATTTGAATCACTGAATTGTAACTTTTCCCAGGTTGAACTCCAAATTATTTTAATTTTTGGGCTTTGTTGTTTTTGAGATAGAATCTTACCATGTATTTTGGGCTGGCCTCGAACTCACTGTGTAGACCGGAACCCACAGTGATTGTCCTGCCTCAGCCTCCCAAATTAAGAGTCCACCATATTCTCCCAAAGTCTGAAATACTTTAAACTGAAAACTTAAAAGAATACGTTTCATCCAGGCACAGTGGTACATCCTAGCACTCGGGAGGCGGAGGCAGGCAAACTGAGTTTCTAAGGCCTGCCTAGATAACATACCAAGAATCTGTCGCAAGAAAAGCAGAAAAAAAAAGCCTTGCATATATCATGAATTAATAGAGTTTTAGTAAGCAGTTTGTATAATCTATGTACCTTTGAGTCAGTTTTATTTTTTTTACAAATGTTAACTTTCAGAATACAGAGTAAAGCAGAGCCTGAACACCTTCTCCAGCAGACTACTTAATGGCAGATGACTCGTGTACCTCTTCTGCTGCCTCCTCGAAGGTGGCGAAAGCGCTGTGCCCCTCCTGCCAGAGGAACTCCCGGGTGCGCAGCAAAGGCTGTGGGTGCTTGAACTCCCAGCGCTGCAAGAAGCCAGAAGGCAGCGTGGTCGTTACAGAAAGCTTTGCGGCTGACGACCCACTTCCCGGGGAGTACGTGAGGCCCCAAGTACTCCCAAACCGGTACGGGACAGGGCACGCTTTCAAACTGAACGCCACAGGCACCCGCCCGAGGAGCGTGCACCTACCACCACGTTGCACCACTGGTTGAGCCGGATGGGCAGGTCCCGGTGGGACTGCACCCACTTCGCATAGGCAGGGTACATGACTGAAAGACAGGGACGGAAGTCAGCCACCCGGGCAGCAGGGGCGTAGGACGGCGCCGAGGACGTTCTCAGGGCCGCAACGGTCAGCTGAAGGGCACGGGTCCTGCTTCACGGGCGCATCACTCACTCACTGTACACAGCCGCCTGGATGTGACCACACTTCACATTCCTCACGTGAGACTGACACTCACTACTTTGATGCTTTCATGTTTTGTTTCTGAAAATGCTAACATGTGCCATGCTCTGTGCTGAGTCTCTGCGCTCGTCCTCCTGCTGGATTCTCACATAAAGTAAATGTCATGTCGGTTTGAAGGCTAAGCTCAATAACTTCCTGGATCCAGAGTTATGTATGACAGTAGAATTATGGCTTGATCCTGATGCATCTACCTACCCAGAGCAGGAAAGCTCTTGCTGTGAGTTACACCCTCCTACCGTGCTCTGCAGTTAATAGCACTAAGTCTGCCAGTCTGGCAGGAGACAAAAAGCTGGCCTCATGTTTTCAACCACGCACATACAGGAGCAGCACCGGAAGCACCGAGGAGCGGGCAGTCCTCAGCTCTGCAGAAGGACGTCTCAGTTTGGAAGAGTCAGCGAGCCCAGGGGCTCAGAGCGGCCAGAGTACTTTCATATGGGTGCAGCTCTAGGAAGTGGCCTAGCAGCTCAGAGCTCTGTCTGTCTGCAGATTGGAGGTAACCGCTGCCTCTGCTTCCCCAGGTCACTGCGCGATGTGCACAAACGCACTCAGCGCGAGTGGACTCTGAATGGGTTAAATGAGTGGTGACATCCATAAGAATCATAAATAGGACATCACGTATAGTGTCTGTGCTACTACCGTAATTATTCCAAGAATAAAAGCTATCTTAAAGGCTCTGAAAAATTATAGACAATTTAGGTATGTATGCATGTGTGTATGTATTTTACAGGGGGAAGAAATAAAACTGTATGTGTTTGGGCCGGGGATTTAGCTCAGTTCCACTGCCTGCCTTGCAAGCACAAGGTGCCGAGTTAAAAAAAAAACAAAACAAACAAAAAAAAACCCAAAACAAAAACCTGCATGTGCTTATGTCAATTCAGGTTAAGGAAATGAATCACAAGCTGAGTAAAACTGAGATAAACTGGAAAGCTCAAAGGAAAGTATCGTATACACGCCCAGCCAGCTAGAACACAAGATCACATTTAAAAATACATGGTGTGAATTCCCACCACGGGCCAGAAGGGAGGAAGACAAAGATTTCCCTGCAGCTCTGCCAACTGCACCCTGCCTTTCCGATGCAGCAGAGCTGGAACAGGGCCTTACTACTTCCCAGGGACACCCAGAGCTCAGACCCTGAGAGCCAGCCCAAAACCTGCCCTCCACAGGCCATGTGGAGCCATGATGGCCCACACCCAGGTACACCTGCGGGGTCCCGGAAACCATTTCTTTGGTTGCCTGATGTCAATGCTAGCCTATGCCCCAATCTTCTTCCCCACTTTCCTTTTCAATTATTTTATACCCAAGTGAACGCTTCTTATACTTCAGTTTTGAAAACAAAACAAACACAGAAAAGGGAGTTATTAAGCAGGGGTGGAGAGGGCACAGAGAAACTAAAAATGCCAAGAACCCTACCCGACGAGGATGGCCTGTGCCAGCTTCCCAGTGAACCTGAGTCCTCTGGCCCCTGTGCGCCCCAACCACAGAAGGCCACCCGCGGGGCAGGGGCTCCCCCACACCCCTATCTCCTCGCTGTGCTCCAACACCTGGATGTCAAGTAGCCAGAGTGCTTGGGAGAGAACCTTAACCATCTTGGCCCCTGCAGCAGGTCAGTGGGGGAAGAGCTGGCTCACTGGAGCATTTCCTCACCCTTATCCCCAGAGGCAGAATCATTTCACCCAGTATCTGACACACACGCTTCCAGTTCTAGTTATTACCAACCCTGACGGCACCCCTGCCCCTCACAACACTTCCAGGGCCCTCTGCCCTGCAAAGGGACCACAGCGTAGCACACAATGTTGAAGTGATGAGTGTTTAAAAACCCCTGTATCGTAACAGTAAGGGGTTCTGCTACAGAACGAGAGTGAGATGCATGACCAGGTCTGGCCCGGTCTCTGCCCACACTGGCTCGGCGTCACAGCCACCCCAACCCCACCTGTCTCGCTGGTCGGGCGGATGGCGATCGGCTCTGCCAGCTCTGTCTTCCCAGACCGCGTGACCCAGGCCACCTGGGAAGAGAAAGGCACTGTTCACTGTGTGACCAAAGCCCGCGGAGCAACAGCACAAGCACGCGTGTCGCTCACAACAATTAAGGCAGATTAAGAGCCGCTCTGCTATTCCTGCGAGAAAAAGAACAAGTCAGCACACTCGATAACGTGAAAAACACAATCACAGCTTGCCAGGAAGACAGAAATAGAATTTTTAAAAACTAAAAAAACCTTATATTTCTCTAAGTTAGTTATTTTGTACTACTGAAAATATACTTTTGAGTTTATGAGAGAAAACTGCAAAAGACAGAAAAAGCAAGCCCCTCACCTCAGGGGCAAAGTCAGCAACGTGTGTCTTCTCCTTCTCCAGTGCAGTTTGGGACACGAAGATGGGGAAGTAGCAGTTCTCAACGCCCAGCTTCTTGATCTCAGCATCAAAGAAGGCCTTGATGGACTCCCAGATGGAGTATGCCCAGGGCCGGAGGATATAGCAGCCACTCACATCGTAATACTCGATCATCTCTGACTTTGTGATAACCTTTTGAACAGAAAAGTCATAAAGGTGGAACCAAAATTTCAACACACACGGCATCGTCAGGAAGCAAAACTCCAGCCTGGGGCCTCCACTGACCACGGGCAGCCATACCGAGGGGGGACAGAGCTTTGGTCCCAAGGAGCCCCGTGTGTCCACGCTGCAAGCTCCTCCCAGACCTCAACTCCAGCCTTGTCTCTGCTCTGCTATCTCTATGGCTTTGCACTAACCCTTTATCTCGCCACAGGGACATCAAATCAAATGACTCTCTACCTCACCAGGCTCCTCTTCCACTCAACAATGTGGGTGACCGTCTGCAAATTGGGATGCCAGATGGTCAGTATCACAACTACTAACTACTTGGTGCTTGGAATTCAGAACCTGAACAGAAAGCAGTCTTCAAAAAACGTAAAACTTAGGGCCAGGATGTAGCTCAGCGGCACAGCACCTGCCTGGTAAGGCAAGGTCCTGAGTTCGATGTGTACCAAAAAAAAAAAAAAAAAACTTAGGGCTGAGGATTTAGCTCAGTGGTGCTGCACCTGCCTGGCAAAAGCAAGGTCCCAAGTTAGATTTCCTAGTACCAAAAACAATGTAAAACTTAGAAACAACTGAATGTATACTCACCTGAGAATACCAATCAGCAAGATTTTCTTCCTTTTTTGCCTCAAGACCCAACCTGCAGATTTGAGAAACAAAATATGAAACCTTTCTCTCCGCAGTTGCTTTTAGGTTGTGTCAGTAGGCTTTCTCTTGCTATACCAAAATACCCAGCGCTGGGCCATCTAGACTGAGTTTATCTGGCTCCTGGTGTGGAGGACGGCAGGCACCAAGCAGGGATGGTGACATGCAGGATTGGGGCTCCCGGCAGCACAGCAGCACGGTGAGGGCACTGGCTGGGTGCCGGCTGCTCTTCCTCTTCCCATGAACCCACCAATGCCAGGTGAGGGCCCACTTCCATGACCTCAGCCACCCTGGTAGCCCCCAAAGGCCCCACCTCCAAGCAGCACAGAAAGGGACTTGGCACTGGCGTCTGTCCTTAGGGAGGGCACGGCTCACACCACTGTGGCTGTCCTGAAAATACGTTCTAGGGGCCGGGGACAGTGGAGTGGCGGAGTGTGAGCTGAGCACGCCCAGGCAGGGCCTGGGCTCAATCCCCAGCACCACAAAAACACAGCTCTATCTTCACTCTTACAGGTGGCGGAGCAAAAGCTAACAAAAGCTAGGATTTTAATGTAGGCATCTCTTTTACAAAGTTCTTTTTATTTTATTTTAAAAAATTTTTTGGTACCAGGGATCGAACTCGGGACCTTGCCCTTGTGAGACAGGTGGGGAACCACTGAGCTAAATTCCTGGCCCTACAAAGATCTTTTTATGTATTTTTGATAGAAACTATTCACATACACTATCCACTAAAGAAAATCTTGTCAATCTCAACCTGTACAAAATTATAGTTACTAAGATCAGTGTCTTGCTGAAAGTAACATGTAAAAGGTAACAGAGATCACTTCTGCCTGTATACACACATACACATGGATACATGAGTGTATATTTACTGAATTTTTTCCTCTTAGCAATAGTAAATAAAAATCGTGGCAGTAGATCCTATACATTTAATTTGCAATAAAAACTATTCTAGACAATAATCTTTTGCTTGAAATACTAACTCCCAAGGGAACTGTGGTCGAATGACCTGAATTGCGTATGAAGCTCTATCCACTAGTTATGTTTTATAAAAACAAAATTTAAAGCCAGACATGGTGGCACACCCCTGTAATCTGAGCACTCCGGGAGGTTGCAAGTCTGAGGCCAGCCTGGGAATATCGTTCAGTGTGAAGGCCCTGGGCTCAATCTGCAGTGAGCCCCGCTTCCCCAAATAAGAGTACGTCTTTCTAGACTTCACCGATACGGCTGTACTGACTTACTTTTAACATATTTGCATTTGCGTTCTTCACTGTTTTACTGACACATCTCAAGCAGATGATGACAGGAAACTCAGCCCTTCCTAAGCAGTCAGAAAGTGAAAGGTGAGACGTTCTGCTCTCTCCCACTATTCCACAGCCCTCTCCCCTAGCCGGGAAGCAGACAGAAGGAAAACTGCTGCAGTCTTATTCGAGCGGACGACATGTACACAACGTGAGATGAAAAGGAGCGGAACAAAGTCAGCTGAAGAATTCTAAAACCACAGCGTCTCAATGACAGCACTTTCTTCTTCACCAGCGGAAATCTATCACAGAGTTCTAACCTTGGGATAGGCCTTATACACAGGAAAATTACACTGCTCAGACTGAACAGTCCCAGAAGACACAAATAGTCCACTGCTTTGACTTTAATCCAGCTTTGTTGTATATTTAAATAACCAATTCCTTCCCGATTCTGGAGTTTTCCAAATGTCAGAATATGGCTACCCTTTATCACTGCATCCACAGTTGAATGTCCCTCCTCAGGTGCTCTTCCTGTAACAGAGATCTCACCGCTAAGGTTCAGTGATAGTGGACACTGGAAAGCTGGAGAAGCACAGAAACTTCTTACACTCTGAGATCCTTAAACCAAGCAAGTCAGCTGCTACTTATCTAGAGTTAAATAAACTGAAAATCAACAGATGTTGCACTACCAGCATTTCAGCTTCAGCAGCGTCTGATTTGATAGCCAAACTAACCACACTTTGTTTTTTGTTTTTTTTTTTGGTTTTTGGAGACAAGGTCTCACTATGTAGTTGAGACTGACCTGGAACTCACTATGTTGCCCAGACTGGTCTTGAACTCACAGCAATCCTCCTGCCTCAGCCTCCTGAATGCTGGGATTACAGGTGTAAGCCACATGCCTGGCTCACAATTTTATTATTAAAAAACAGTTTAAGGGCTGAGGATGTAGCTCAGTGGCACCTTCCCTGCCTGGGTAAGTGCAAGGTCATGAGTTCAGTCCTCAGCATCAAAGAAAAGAAAATTTTTTTTTAAAAATTTTAAAAAGCTTAGGCGCTAGATTCCTTCAAGGTCTTGCCTGCTCTGCACCAGCAGGCAGCAGGCCCTGCTTACCGCGTCTGCTTCCTGGGGCCTTGTCCTTCCCCGGAGCCACCGGGTGCCAGCCCACTCCCTGGGCTTTTGGAAGAGTCCTTCCCGTGGCCGTCACTCGGTTTCTGGGGCTTACTCTGCTTTTCAGATTTGTTTTCCTTTTCTTTCTTCTTCTTGTCTCTGTCTTCAGCCCCGGTGGCAGACACAGGCTTATACTCCACCCCCGCCAGGGCCTTGTACTGTGCCTTCAGCTGCAGCAGCGCCTGCACGGCCGGCTCCACCTGGTCCTGGACAGAGGAGAGCGGAGGGGTTCGCTCCAGTCACTGCCCGGGACCTGTGCGAGGACGGGGAGGGTGGAGGGAGCTCGACGCAGACTCGTGAGGGTGCGAAAGAGTGCAGAGTGCGGGGTCTGTGGCCGCACTGTCCAAGCACTGGTCACCAGAACATGGGGCTATGTGAAGTTAGAGTAAATACAAACTCAGGGAAAGTAAAAAATAAAATCTCAGGAGAGCCAGGGATTTGGCTCAGTGGCAACCAAGCCTGCCTGGCAAGCAAAAGGCCCAGAGCTCAACTGGAGGTTCTGAGAAAAAAAGGGAAAAACCTCAGTGGAAAGCAGTTAAGTGACATGTGTTAAACACTTCACAAGCAGAGGAGGCAGTAATCAGGTAATCAGGTTTCTGTGTGAAGACAACTTTCTGTCTTCCATGCATGGGAATTTGTAAAAGCAAGAGAGATTCCACACCAGAGCTCAAGATAAAAATCTGCCATTTTGGGGGATATGCGCAGTGGTTCCACCACTTGCCTCACAAGCACAAGGTCCCGAGTTCAATCCCCAGTCCCCCCCCAAAAAAAATCTGCTATTTTTGACTGACAGGGCTGTAGGAGAATCAATCAAGTATGAAGGGTCTACAAGGTGCCAGGTACTCCTGGGTCCAGGTCCCAAAACTAGGACTTTCCAGGTCAGATGGAAAGAGGCAATTTAACAGACAATTACAATACCGTACCCTTCAGCACTACATCTGGGAAGGGCAGTGTCACAAGAAAAGACCCAGTCACATGACAAAAGTTCCTTTAAAAGGAAAAGATAGGGCTGGGGATTTAGCTCAGTGGTTCCACTGCCTGCTTTGCAAGCGCAAGGACCCGAGTTCAATCCCTGGTACCCAAAATAAGTAAATATGTAAACAAACAAACAAATAATAAAAATAAAAGGCAAAGATAAAGAGAGTTGTGAACTGAAATAAGGGAAGTTAGCTGGATCTGATGGGAACAGAAAGTGTTTTAGGCAAAGAAAATGGTGTGAGACGTAAAAAAACAAAAATACACAAAGAAAACACAATGCTGACCTTCGAAGCCTTTTCAGCTTTGAGTTTCCGAACCACTTCTCCCTGGGCAGCTGCTCTGGCAAACAGTGCCCGGGCCTCTGGCGCCTCTGGGCCCACGGGCTCCCGGTCCCCAGCAGGACTAGACTCGGAGCTCGGGGCGGGCGGCTGGCCGGGCACGTACTCCTTCCCGGTTTTCTCTTTGTACTCGGCTTTCAAGGACAACAGGCACTCAACAGCTTCATTTATTTTAGCCTGAGATAGAAGAAAAGAGATACTCAGTAATTCCTAAACATCTGCATCATCACCACACAACAGTCAGCTCCCCGAATCGGCGCGTCTGCCCACCACGGCTCAGGGCGCTGAGGGAGCAAGTGTTACTGTGCCGGATGCGCCCAGGCTCCGTCCTTGTCCTCAGTGTCCACAGCACAAGGGCCACACGGCACCGGCAATGGTGTCAAGCGTGCGAGTCAGGGACCTCGAGCCCTTCAGAGCTGGTACCCAGGGGGTCCAGAGCCACGCTCCATGGAAACGAGGCCCAGCTGTGCTACTGTAAGTGCAGTGTGTAGAAACCTTGCCAATCACCAGCCCCAAAGAGCAGGCAAAGCTCAAAGAGTTACAAATATGAATCATGTATCGCTCCCACGCACAAGTCACGACCACATAGGTGCTTCTGCCTCACGGAAACAGACCCTAGTGGGTGTACACTGTCGACCCCAAGCCCTGGTTCGGTACACAGTGAAGTCAGAATTTACAAACTCAGAATACAGGTCAGCTCGATGGCTCTCCATCTACAAACTTCCCTGCAGCCCCTAATGCACATCAGATACTGCACTGGGAGAGTGTGGCCCAGATGAAGACACACTGCAAAGTGTCAGGCAGATCACAGACCTCAGACTCATCTGTGCGTCCACCCACCCCGAGCATCCAGAGTCACAACCAGCAAGGACAACACCCTCAGCCAGAGAACAGCTGCGCAGGAAGAAGGGCTGAGCCAGGAGCTGTGGGCACCGCCCTGCACCAGGAGAAAGGCGTCCGGCTTGCTCCTCCAATGACCCCGCCATCACTGCGACTGCCCTCCCAGGCCAGCGTTTCGGACTAGAGCTTGTCCCAGTCCTGCACAGCACTGCGGACAGGAAGCAGTGGCCTCACCCTAATGTGTCGCGATCCCCGCTTTTCAAAAGAGAGCTGTTACTGTGAATGTGTCTCTTAAAGTACATAAAGCAGAACTGAAGCCGAGAGGCAAACAGTGTCTTCACATTCTCGCTGTACATGAGAGCCATGTACGTGCAAAGGGAAGCCGGAAGTGGAACACGACAGGAAGCCAACACAGTCCGTGCTCATGGCTGAGCCTCGCATGTCTAACCAGGTGTCAGGGCGCACCAAGGATTCAGCAGCGATGCAGGTGTATGCTGAAAAGAAAGGAAACAACCGGCACCAAGACTTCCATAAAGGCTCCCGGGTGGAATTTGAGTTAAGGAAGACCGATCGTAAGGCCAGGGGCAGTAATGCTCGCCTGCACTGCCAGCACTCAACACGCTGAGGCAGGAGGATCTCACTTGAGGCCAGCTGGTGATACATACTGAGTTCAAGGCTAGCAAGGACTACATGGGGAGACCCTATCTCAAAAACAAAATAAAAAATTCATAAAATTATGATTCAAAATTGGGAAGTGTGGAAAATGTAAGAGAACTCAGCTGGCTACATTAAGAAAAAAAAAAAGTACTCCATTAGCAACTTAATGAGATTGTCTCAAAACTTTCTTAAAAGGGTCTGGGGCTGGGCATGGTCATGCATGCCTGGAATCCTAGCACTCAGGAGGGTGAGGCAGGAGGATTAGATTCAAAAACAGCCTGGGCAATTTAACAATTTAGTGAGACCTTGTCTTAAAAAAGGAATGTAGCTCAATGTGAAGGCCCTAGGTTCAAACCCCAGTACTGTCAAAACAAAACAAGGCAACATGAAGTTGCAGGTTTTTATTCCATGCTCATCTTTTTTGCTTGTACTGTCTTTATGCTTAGAAGTTCTCCAACGGATGTGCTTGCCTCACCTGGAAACAGAAAAGGGAAAAGTACAACAAATACGGCAAGAAGTCTACCTGGAACTCAAAAGCCTCCCTTCTTCCGGTCTGGAGAGCACCACCATCACCACCTGTCTGCAGACCCACCTCGCCCTGCCTGCTCAGCAGTGCCCTGACCCAAGCCCTCCTCCTGCTACCCCACCCCTCTTATGGGAGCTCGCTCACTTGCTCTAGAGCCAGCCAGATGGCACATCCGGCTCTGCCAACCTCAGGAAGTCACTTCCATCCTCCAGGCACCCTGCTTACTATGGCAAATCAGCAGACAAGCACGGTGATCTGTGACCAAGGACAGAGCACACAGGCGTGCAATGTCCCGCCAGCCTTGTCCACCCCTACAAGAAGCGCGGTGACCACCGCTGACATCCGGGAGTACAAGCAGGGGCCTCGCGCAGGACGGTTCAAAGGATAAAGTTACGCTGCACTGGACTCAGGCTTCAGAGTACCCAGTGAAAGTGCCTGCCCAGTCACCAAAGAACCCGAGATTTGCTTTTAGCACAGGCTGAATTCTCAGGACCTCAGCCACACTATTCTATGAATGCTTGATGTGCAGCGTTACAGGGGTGTGACTGCCACTCAGCTGCAGCAGCTGTTCCTACTCAACACGCAGTGAGATGAGAGAAAACTGGTACAGAATTTCAGTGTCTGCAGCCCAGAACAGAGATATGGGAAGACCGAAGTCCCCCGCGATTGCGTCCATGACATGTCCAGTCAGTGCCCCGTCACCTACACAGGCAACGCCAAGGGTCTGCATCCCACACCCAGCAGCCTTCGTCCCTGCAGCCTCGCCATCACGGTGACCTTGGCTGTGCAGGACTCACGGGCGCGCGAGGAGCGAGGAGCAAACACGCTCCTGGCTCACGGTGGAGGCAGGACAATGCCAGTGCCTGCACAGGAACCCCCATCTGCCCCAGCGGAGCACAAATGACAACGAATGTGTCGCAGGCACCCGGCCTCCAGCCACATTCCCTGCTGCTCACTCCCAAAGGCGTGGAACCCACAGCCTCCGACCACGCCAGGCCTCGCCAGGACCTGCAGCAGCACTATCCCCGCCGGCACCACTGGACCAGAGCACTGTGGCCCGAGGCCCAGCCTGGCTTCTGTCATCAGAGACGCCACCGGCTGGCCAGTGCTCATCTGCTCCACTCCACGGGCCGGTGCCAGAAGCTCTGTCCCCTGAAGACGGCAAGGGACGCCGTCCGCACTCTGCCTCCCCCCGTGGACACAGCAGTGACATTTACACTTCCCTCCAAATGTGGTGTCAGCGCTCGCCTCCCCCTAAAGAGCCGGAGGCACCCACGGTCAAACGCCCTCCAGACAGACGGGCTGCCACTTCCTGCATGCAGCAGCCTCTGGAGCGAGCCCTCCTGCAGTCTGGGCACCCAACTCTGCCGCTCCGCAGGGCTTCTGACCATGGCATGCCCAAGTGTGGGCCCGGAGTTCCTTAAGCCCCATCAGCAGGGTGCCGCCCCCCACCCCCACTCACACGCATCCCACCCGCTGGCTTCCTGCGCGCGTCCTCAAGTGCCCAAGCAGGCACCCAGCCAAACTGCAGCTCCAGAAGACAAGGGCCAGGGTGAGCGCCCCAGGACGCCGCCCTCGCCTCCCCCAGCCTACTGACCTTGAGGGCTTTCTCAGCTTTCAGCTTCCGAACCAGCTCCCCCTGTGTGGCCACTCTGTCGTACAGAGATCTGCTTTCCTGAGCAGTGGCCTGTGACTGAGAAGAAACGTCCTGGGCCCCTGCAGCAGGAGGGCTCCCGGGTTTATACTCCTGGCCAGTCTTTTCTTTGTACTCGGCTTTGAGAGCCAGAAGCTGTTTTACCGCTGCATCTATGTCTTCCTTGGCTGCTTTTCTGGCTTTTAATTCACGCACTGTGTCCCCCTGGGCAGCCACTCTGTTGTAAAGGACCAGGGAATCCTCAGTCGTAGCCCAGGATTTGTTCACAGAAGGTGCTGGTCTTTCCTTAAGAGCAGGACTCGTCTACCGATGCAGAAAGCCAAAAGTAAAATGATTAATTCACAGCAAACACCTTCCCACAGAATTATACGAAACCTAACTTAAAAATTCATCCTAACAAAAACACAACGTAAGTAAAAACAGACAAGGGTACATGGATATTCGCTGCAGCATTTATATCACAGTAAAACCTCCACCTTCACTGTTAGGGGCTGACGAAAGAAGCTACAACACAGCTGCACGCCTAAGCGCGACACTGCAGCTGACCCTGAATTCTCCAACCCCGCCGGCCAGAAGAGACGCCTGGGTCTACCCGCAGGCCGACCGAAAACAGGAAGTAACAAGTCCAAGTGATGTGTCACTCTTCCAGGTTCTTTAAAAGATCAGCTGCATCTAGGTGCTCATTAGGAAAGAGCCCATGAAACACTGTGACCCCAATCACAACTCATCTCTGTGCAGCACTTCTGTGTAAACCACACTTAGGAAATGCACATTTCTGTGAAAGTGTAACCAACAGATCTAGAAACATACTCTGAAATCATCCCTGGCAGTAAGTACTTGTACTTCTTGTGCTCAGGGTCAAGCCCTCTTCAGCCCAACTGTCCTCCCTGTTGAAACCCTTCAGCTTTAACCCAGCTTACAGTTGGATGCAGTGACACAAGCCTGTGATCCCAGCATTCAGGAGGCTGAGGCAGGAGAATCTTAAGTTTGAGGCCATTATATTGAGTTCAAGGCTGGCCTGGACAACATAGTAAGATTCTGTCTCCAAACCAAGCAACCAGCCAACCTTCCTGCAACTTCCCTTAATGGTCTTCCACCTAATTTTCCCAATAATCTCATCCACATGCCAGGGATTTAGCTCAGTGGTTCTGCTGCCTGCCTAGCAAGTGCAAGTACTCAAGTTTGATCCCTGGTACAAAAACAAAACAAAAAAATCTAACCAATAATCTCATCCAGGGCTGGGCATTTGGCTCAGTTGTTCCACCACTGCCTCGCAAGCACGAGGACCCGAGTTTGATCCCCAGTACCAAAAAAAAAAAAAAAAAAAAAAA
>NW_022900923.1:2751431-2760512 GCF_012274545.1 Fukomys damarensis | reverse complement strand
AAAAAAAAAAAAAAAAAAAAATCATCTCATCCACACTTTTGAATGATTTTCAAAAAATCTTTGCACTGCTGTCAAATTGATGACTCCCACTTGCCAAGATCCACAGACCCCAAACTCTGCACTGAGACGCTCCAGGGTGGTGCAGCATATTCAGAGCAGTGCTGGGGGGGGTGCTGTAGCAACCATGCACCTGATATCCATCCAGTACTGCGTGAGTGGCTATGCACGGTGGCTTGGGATTAACATTAGAGTGTGCTGTATTCCCTTCAATGAATTCCCTTCCATCACTGCTACGTTAAAAATCAAATGTCGGGTGTGGAGTTGCATGCTGTAATCCCAGCACTTGGGAGGCTGAGGCAGAAGTATAACTTCAAGTTTGAGGCCAGCCTGAGCCACACACTGAGTTCGAGGCCAGCCTGAACCACATGGTGAGACCCTGGCTCAAAAAACGAAACAAAACAAAACAATCAAATGTCAAATGAAAACTCAACATGGAAATAGGCATGGTAGTGTCCAATCTGAGTCAAAGTTCAAGAAAAGAAATTATATTTTTTCCTTCAATTTGAGTATCACTTTAAGAATGAAAAATTAAAATACTTAACATTTAAAAACAAAATAGTTTTACAATAAAATTAAAAATCTTTTGATTTACACATATTATTTTTTCAAACGGCAACCATATCATAAAAACATCAACATCTGTGTGGTTGTTAATTCAATGTAGCTACTTAACAAGGGGAGCATTAGGAACTTCAGGGAGCTTGGAGGCCATGAAAACTGCTGAGAAACCACAGCTGCTACACACTGAGGGAGTCTGAGGCCACCCGGCCTGTTAGGCTGCCCACACCCCACCTCTCCAGACAGGTAGAACACGTCTCCATGTGCAGGTCCCTCGGACCTGGCTGCAGCCGGATTCCCAACTCACTCTACTGAGAAGATTTTACCCCCAAAATATATCCAGTCACTTATAAAAATGCGAGGAAACAGCTCCCCACCACAGTGAGCCCTCAGACCCTTCAGGGCCATGGGACGCTCTTGTGCACACAGCCCCAGAGGAGGATGGGGAGTATGAGCAGGAAGCCAGGAAGCCATTCTGCTTGGGTCACTGACGGAGAAGCTCTGACCAGGACAGGCGGCTCGGAAAATAAGGGCCCACTGCAGCCAGGTTACCGTAAGGGGAACACAGCTTTCTAGACACATTCTTCTTACCTAGCTTTTCTTACTTTTTGACATAACACAACCATATTTTTAAAAAAACTTATTTTTGCCAGGTGTGGTGGTTCCTAACTATAATCCCAGAACGAAGAGAGCTCATGAGATGAAGCCTGACTGCTCTGCATACTGGGACCCTGTTTCAAACTAAGTAAATAAGAAAAGCTTGCTTTGTAAGATACTTGTCTTCTTCAGTCTCACATGTAAGAGGCATCTACAACCCAGGACAGAAAGACCACTGCTTTCAGAGGGACGCATAAACACGTGACGATTTACCTCAGCTTTTGTGGCTTCTACTTTGGTTTTTTCCTTTGACCCAGATGTTGGCATTTCCTTCGTATGTCCATCTGGAATGTATATCAAAATGCAGGGGGCTTCTTTGCAACTATATGGGCTAAAAAAGAAAATGAAGGGATAAAAAAGTTTATTTGAATAAACAGCAAGTAAAACTGATTCAATGATAAACTCAACAGCTAGGAGTCTACGCGTCTCAAAGTATGTAGTCCATTCTCTCACAAGTCAGATCAGAGGCTCTTCCGAGTAGTCTAAGAATAGGACGCACAAGAATAGAAACCAGTAGCTCAGATCACAAACTCCCACTTCACGAATGCTCAGATCTGAAGCAGCTGAGCCCGGGGCCACGGGCCCTGTCCCCGCTGCCTGAACCAGACACACAGTGGATGTCCACATCAACAGCATCCTGACGTGAAGAGATGCCTCTACGCACTGCACTGCACCTGCTCACAAGCAGTCTGTACAGTGTTTACAAGTCCTCAACTCTGCCCGGATGGCAACCGGCACTAACGCACTGCCTCTGAGGCTGCACAGCAGCAGACTTCCACAAACCGTGTGGTAAAAGCTACAAAGAAAAGAGTGCATCACTTTGTCAAAGACAGGACCCTGTGTCGGTATGTTTACTGAGATAATTCCCGTCCAAAACACTCACTCTTCCCAAGCACAGGATTCAGTGGTTATATAAAAGCATGCAGCCATCACTGCACAACGTCTGACCACTTCCACGATGCTGGAAAGAAACCTGCCCCTCACTGTCCCCAGTCAGGCTCACCGCCCCGCACGGTCCCTGCTCAACACGGGCGACTCTGGACTCTATAGAAATGGAATTGTGGATACGGGGTCTGTTGTGCCTGGCTCCTTTTGCTTGATAGGTTTACAAAGTTCACTGGCATTGCAGCATGAATGAAATCAGTACTTCATTCATTTCATAGATAAATATTTCATTATATAGATGATAAATCGTTTATGCATTCATCAGTTAATGGACACCTGGGTTCTTTCAACTTTCTGGCAACCAGCCGAGTCCTGTATTTGTGCGCCAGTTCTTGCGTGATGTGTTTTAACTGTGCTTGGGTCCATAACAGGAGGGCAGCTCTGTCCACCTTCTGAAGGCACTGCCACACCGGTTCCTACAGTGGCCGCACCCTTCACAACCCACCCACCAGGTAAGAGCACAAGCTCCCCCGTCACACGTACTTCAGCCGGCCTGTGGCCTGAGTTTGCTTCTTCCAAATAACCAGTGAAGCTGAGCGCGTTTCCATGTGTTTACTGACTTTGTGTACAGCTTTCAATCTTTTGTTCATCTTTAGTTACGTTATTTTCACTATTGCGATGCAAAACTTCTTTATTCTGGATACAAGTTCTTTATCACGATATATGAGCAGTTACGTTTCCCCTTCTGTGGGCTGTAACTCTTTTTCCACGGCAGGGTCTCACTATGCCCCTCGGAGGCTACCTCTGCAGTTTCCTGACAGTAGCCTTTGATAAGCACAATTTTTAAATTTTGATGAAGTGCAACTTTTCTGTTTTTCTTTGTTTCTTTATGCTTGTGATGTTATATTCAAGAAAGCACTGTCGCCAAGTTTACCAAGATGTATTCCTGGTCTCTTCTCATGGTATTACAGCTTTAGCTCTCACAGCGGGGTCTCTCATACATTTTGAGTGAATTTTTGTATGTGTATGAAGCAGAGTCTAACTTTACTCTTTCGTATGTGGCTATCCAGTTGTTCCAGTAACATTTGTTGAAAAGTTCGAGGATTTTCAGCACAGAACTGAGAACCTACTGTTAGTCTGTGGTATCACAGCCACCACTGCTATTCACTGATGGATAGTAAGCCCAGGCACTGTCTACAATGTTTCTAGGCACCCTATTCTGACTAGAGGTGATGTAATCCTGAGCCAGGCATGGGGGCACAGCTGGTAATCCTACCACTTGGGAGGCAGGCTGAGACAGGAGGATCACTGAGTTCGAGGCCAGACTGGGCTATAAAGTAAATTCAAGGCAAGCCAAGACTCTGTCTCAAAAAACCAAATGAACAAATAAATAAATGAAAGCAATGTGATCCTACAGTGAGTAAGAAAAAAGCATTTTCCAAGCCAGGCATGGTGGTGCACTCCTGTAATCCCAGCATTCGGGAGGCTGAGGCAGGAGGATCGCTGTGAGTTGGAGACCAGCCTGGGCTACATAGTGAGTTCCAGGTGAGTCTCAACTACATAGTGAGACGCTGTCTCAAAAAACCAAAAAACAAACAAACAAAAAAATTTTTTTAAGTGGGGAGAAATGTGGCAAAACAGTTTCTTTGAAATTTTTGGACTGCTGACTGGGAGAGAGGTAGATCAGAAAGGGGCAAAACAGTACAGAAGAGACACTGCAGAAACTGGTGAGCAAGGAGGAAACGCTCAGGGAGCCGAGATGAGGCAGTGTGGAGGGTCTGCTGTGGACTGCGGGGAAAGCAGAGTGGGGCCGACTGAGGAGGAAAGGGGAGGAAAAAAGAGCAAAGCCAGGCTGCTGAACAGGGCGCTGGAATCTGCAACAAACTGAGTGGAGGAATTAAAGACTTCTAATTGACAGAGGGCAATGACAGCCACAAGTCTGAAGCTCAGGAGACAGGACTGACCACACAACTAAACAGATATAATAAAAAGAGACAGAACGAAACCTTGGATAAAAGTTCTCTTCCAAATACTTCAGTTCTTTGAAATACTAAACGTCTAGTGGAAATATACCACAAAGAAAAGGAGTAATGATTGTCACCCCCAAATAAGGTGACATACCGAAACCTTTTCATTCCATTTGGACTACACAAAGATAAGCACATACGGTTCAGTTTTAGTAGCTGTTTCACAGACATCGCTTTATAAGTCTGAACTATTGAATACAGAAGACCAGGTCAGGGTAAGGAGAAGTTGACCCGGCACGGCACACAGGGAAGGCTCGGCTTTGATGCTCACGGCAAGTGCTCGCTCACCTAACAGGCTCGTACGGCTGGTCACAGATGAAGAACCCTCTTCTCTGCAGCTGTATGATATCTCCTTTCTTCAAATCCTTCAGGCAGGGATCCCCCAGCATTAGCTCTTCACGCTACAAAGATGACATGAGACCAAAATATGCTTTTTCCATTTACAGAATTTAAACAAGTCTAAAAAAAAATTACAGTGTTTTCAGTAGCTGGAACAATCCCATTTTGAACGGATCACACACAGTGAAACATTAAGTGTCAAAAGAAATGGCAGGTGGAGTCACACTTTTGAGGGGCAAGACTTTGCTCTGAACACAGGGCCTTGGTGCATGCAAGGCACAGGCACGTGCTCTACCACCAAGCAGCACCCCCAGCCCCTTCCTATTTTGAGACAGAGTCCACTAACTTGCCCGCTCTGACCTCAAAGTTGTGTGTCTCCTGCCTCAGCCTTCTGAGCAGCTGAGCCTACAGGAAGGAGTGCACCACTGCATTCAGCTTCCCCGTCACACTGAAAAGGTCAGCACTTCTTAACTGAGGCTCAGGAGACCTTTAGGGAACCTGGCCGTGGTCCTGTGGAGGTCACTGCTCTTCCCACCACGAATACGAACTGCAAAGAAACACCCAGGCTCGGCCAAGGGCGGGCAGCCTGCATTCAGGGCGCCTTGCTGCCAGTCCTCAGGCAGCCTGCTTGACTTCACTGCATTTCTCTTTATTCCTTCACAATGTTTGTTTAAACAGAACCCCACAGACTTTTTCCACTTTGCTTGAGAAGCCAAAACATTTAAAATTAATTGCAAAAGTACAAAGAAAGGTTCATCTCACAGGCAAAGGTGCACGCGGCCTCTGGTAGAGGTTACCTTGCTGTTCCTGTTGATGTACTGCTTGAAGTCCTCGTCCTTCCCCAGCACGGGCTTTGTGATCAAGTGCTCGTAAGTGACACAGATGGTGGGGACAGGAAGAGCACGCGCGGTCTCTGCAAGCCAGGTGATCTTGGTGGTTTTCTTATGGTCTTTATTCTCCAAGTTCAATTTCCCATCAAGAGATACAATTTTTCCATCTGCATTTCTAGGTGTAAGATTGAAAAGTACTCAGAGAAAGAAACCGTGCTGCTATTAATGGGTTATTTTGCTCTATAACAATTAGTTCAAAGGAGGCTATGATTTCATTTCACAATAAATGCAAAAGAACTTTTTTTTAAGAAATTCAAATCAAACATATATCTGAGCTTCTAATACGTGAGATGTATCAATCCGTAGGTAAATAAAATATAGTGTCTGTCACCAAGACACAAATCCACTGGACAATAGATCCTGACATCTGATGGAGAACCCGGACGGATCTATGCACCATCTGTAGTGATTGCACAGTTAACACTACAGTTTACAGAAACAAATTGTAAATGGAAATCAAATGAATAAATGTATGCTACCAGAGGGACGAAGTAAAATTAAAATTCATCATTAACACTGACCCACTTTAAAGCAACCTTCAGGGTAAGGATTAAATTATAAGTAATGCTGGGTGTGGTGCTGCACCCCTGTAATCCCAGCACTCCGGAGGCTGAGGCAGAAGAACCGCCAAGAGCCATGAGTTCAAGGCCCGCCTGCACTATGCAGTGAAATGCTGTCTCAGCGAAACAAAACAGAACAGGACTGAGCTATAAATAACTCTTGTTTAAAAGACTCCCCACCAGGCAACTATGTAACGACGATACAAAGGGATCCTAAAGCCTTAGAATTATTTTTTGTATCTAGATGTAGTAACTTTCAGTATCACAATTAAAAGATATCTCAACAGCCTATGAGTATACTGGAGCAAATTTTGTAAACAGAAGAGATCTGATGACTCTGACACAGGGCTCGGCTCGGCATACTCTGTGGCTTTAGCTTTCACTTTAAACCAGGCACTAAGGAAACACAGTATCCTAACTGTAACTGCCGAAACTTCCACGTAGAGGCCCGCTGCCATTTTTATCTTCAGAGAAACTGTTGTCCCAAGAAAGGCAGGGTTACTATTTTTTTCTGACAGATTTGAGTTGGTGCAGTGTTCGGAGTTATCAAAAATACTCTTGTAGCTTTGGGATTCTGAATTGATGAGTATTCATGATGTGTAGAAAAGCATGACACACACTGTACAAACTCAGTCACACAGAATGGCTGTCCTATGTGAACACACAGGACCTAGTACACATCCAGCTAAGCTTGCTTATGACTGTGAATGACTTTGTTCTTTGCTTCTTGTGTTTTTTTCCTATAATACACATATTAACTTTAAAAAATAAAAATTATTTTTAAAACTCAAAAAAAAATTGATTTTGCATGCAGTCAGTAACACACGGTAGGGTAGTGAATTAGGTAAACTGGGATCTGCACTGGGCCATGCTTAGTTAAGCAGGTAAGAGGCCACGAGAAGTTCTACCTGTGTATCCTAGAGATGGCGACGTTGCCCCAGTTGATGAAGGTCACCGTCTCCCCCTCAGCGAGCGTCTCGGCGTCGGCACCTTCAATGAGCACCCTGGGGCCGTACCACACGGACTTGAGGCCCACCTCGGGGTTCTGAGGCAGGAAGAGAGGGCGGCACTTACTGAAGAGAAAATGGAACGCCGCAGAGACCCACTCGGGCCAGGCCTGGCCTGGCGGGGCCAAGGGTCTGCGCGGCCACACCAGGAGGACAAGTGACACGGACCGAAGGCCTGCTGTTCTGCGTCTATTATCTCAACACACGTGAGCTCCCAAAGCACGTCAGGGGCCAAGTGTCTTACAACACAAGTTAAAAAGTAAAATAAAACGAGATGCATGTAAAGCAGTAGAGCCTCAGAGGACCCTAAGCAGTCAGAATTTAGAGCGCTGCCGTCTCGCCAGTGTGTCAGCCTCTGACCTAACGTGGCTTGGGAGTCTGACCTTAGCTTTCATCCATCAAGCCAGCAAGCGTGACTACCGGACGGTAACCACGTCCAACTAAAAGGAACTCCAGCTATGTTCGGGATTTATGATCAGAATTTAGATGAACAGATACCATTTTGCTTCTAAGCTGATTTCCACAAAGCAGACAGATCATGTGGGTACTGCGCAGACTTTTGTAAAGTCCGGCAGTGATTCGGTATTAGCAGGTCTAGTGTTCTGGTTTAAAGAGAGTGGTGCAGCGACCAAGAAAAAGGTTTAAAATCAAAGGTCCAGTTACACAGAATGCACCTGATTCCATATAAAGACATGAGATAGGCCTCGGCGCTCACAATGACTGCTTTGTTATCTTCAGTGAAGTTCTTTTTGCACACTAACTACCAGGTCGTCTCACAGAACAGAAATCAGCACTGATCTTCTATGTGATGTGCTATGCGCTGTCAGAATGAATTTCAGAGTGAAATCCATAAAAAGATCTACTTCAACTGGCAGCAGACCCTGACAAGTGATGCTGAATAAAAATTATGCCTAATAACTCGACTGCTGTGAAAGCACATTTTGGTTCTAATTATCTGGCCCCTTCTGTAACAGACGGGAGCAGTGGGGGACTGGGGAGACCTTCGGGTGTCGGGCCGCCTCCTTCATCTCCTCCTGCGCCTCAGGGATATTCACAGGGACCACTTCCTTCTTTAGCAGCGCCACGTACCTCGGGGCCACGGGGTCGATGACCTGCAACGACACAGCCACAGGCATCACCAGAGACTGCAAACCACCATGTGCAGGTGTAGGGGGCACAGCACACCACGGCTAACTGGCTCTGTGTTACTGCATTTACTAATCTTTTGGTTATCTGACACTGCTTCAATAACATTTAAATGTCAAGTGGAAAAAAGAAAAACAATCATAAACCAAGATGACACGAAGGACTTAAGAGTTCTTTCCCAAGAAGTGGCAAGTGAAAGGAATCCAATGAAAATGTATTAGAAATGTTCTGAAATAATGTTTAAATCTGGCATCTGAGGTAGACAACCTTGGGGGCTCTAAATCAACCCTTAGAAGTCAGTGATTCACTCAAGTCTGTACTGCTGTAGAGCTCCATTTTAAGAGAATCCAGATTATCCATGTTTGAGCATCATTTTCTATAATCAGAGTCAGGCAACACATCACCATCAACAGCAGAATGGCATCAGATCACTATAATAAGGCAATTTTCTAGATTAAAAGTACAACACATCACACACAGGTTGGGCATCCCTAAGCCAAAAGTCCGAAATCTGCAACACTTCTGGACCCACACATTCTAGATAAAGGACACTCATTGTGAATTAACACACAGGAACCAGGGTGCTCCCAGCGCCTGGCAAGGGCCTGGCACAGAAGGTAATCAATGAAGTATCCCCTCGCAAACAGCAGGGGGTGCCCTTCTCCCATCTCACTACTGAAATTATTCATGACGATCAATCATGACAGTAGTGTTTAGATACCATATAAAGCACCAGGCGAAAAATGCAGATAAAAGCAAAGGTACAGTCAGATAGCTAGGCAGAATAACAGTTATTTTTCTATTGAGAAGGGTGAAGAAGAGGCATGGTTAGCACTGTTAAGAGTGTTGTTGTGGGGCCAGGGATTTGGCTCAGTGGTTCCACCACCTGCCCTGCAAGCCCAAGGTACCGAATTGGACCCCTGATAACAAAACAAAACAAAACAAAACAAAA
>NW_022900923.1:2724722-2751280 GCF_012274545.1 Fukomys damarensis | reverse complement strand
AAAAAAAAAAAAAAAAAAAAAAAAAAGAGGGAGCGAGAGAGAGAGAGAGAGAGAGAGAGAGAGACTTTTTGTTTCCTCAGCACCGTGGACTGAACCCAGGGTCTTCACACTGAGCAACACCGCCTCCTTTGTTTTTTGAGAAAGGGTCACGTGAGGTCCCAAGTTGCCCATGGTGGGCTTGAACTTGTGATTCTCCTGTCTCAGCCTCTCAGAGTGCTAGGATTTCAGGTGTGCACCTCCACGCCAGGCTTGGGTTAGCTTTTTTGTCACTCTGAGGACACTGTGTGGCTTCTGCAAAGGATGTTGTGGAAATCGTGAGTGCCCCCAAGGAGAAACCAACCTCAGGAGGTCATTGGTGCCCAACCGCCATGCAGCTGCTCTAGATTCGCTGGTCCACTCTGCCCCGGAGGCCTAACGGGCTTTCTTCCTAGTTCAGGGTTCCTTCTTTCAGCTTCCCTGGGGTTGCGCGATCAAAGATTTAATCTGTGACCACTGTACTCAATTTAGTGCTGGACCAGCAAGAGAAAATTTCTTCAAAGAAACTGAAAGCCCTGGCTGAGAGCTGACAGAGCAGAAGCCTATTTCCCAGTGTGGGCTCATCACGCAGCCACTGTGAGCACAGGAGGATTTGGAGCGGAGGCGCAGCCCAGGGGACAGCACCTGCATGCAGCCAAGTCTGGCTACAATCCACAGCGCTGCGGGAAACAAAGAAGGGACAAAGTTGCATAGAGTGGTGATTCTAATGGTCTGAACTAAAGCCTGGAAATCTATTTTTAACAAGCCTTTCAGAGGATAGTTAGGGTCAGGCAAGTTTCAGAAACCCTGAGTTAAAAAACTTAATTGCTTTTCAGCTCTAATGTATTTATTAAGGACTCTGGATCAGTGGTCTTCAATTACTTCCCAGAGTCCTAAAAGTCACCCAGGTGACCGACAGACAGACACACAGGCGATGGCCACGCGGGGTGGGGCCACTCCAGCCACAACCGCGTCCTTCCTGTCCACTGGGGTTACTTTCTGTACGTACAGTGTAACAGGATGGTTTTCACTGGAAGACTGTGAATTTCTTCCTGGGGCCCAGGAGATGGTCTGTACACACTCTACCAGCTAAGGGCAAAGGCCAGGGGAATAGGACGAGAGTTCTCTCACTACTAGGACACTAACAAAGTTTCCAAATTAAAGCAGGACATGAAGGTTGACAGAAGTAACAGCTCTGATGAACACCTCACGGCTGGGACTTCTCTGCCTGTGGCAAGTTTAGCATATGAGTAAAACCAAGAAGAAAATTAGCAAGGGTAATGCAAAACCAGACTGAACTGCCTCAGAGCAAGACAGCGACATGCAAGTCCTCTTAGAGTGGGTCCACATGACGGCGCCTGCGACCCCCACGGAAACGCTACTGCACAGCTCCCTGTCAAGATGCAGTCAAGGCAAGAAAACGAGGCACATGGGAGAGATGCCTTCCCCGCTCTGGATTCGAATGTGAGCCGCCGCTGTTTTGAAGACAATGTTAAGGACGGACATCCCGACTTAAGCATAAACACAGCAGGCTGAAAATCCTCCTCTAACTTCCTCTCCTCCCCACATCACCACCGAAAAGACACAAAGAACTCGGAGGATGAGCAGAAAAACCCAGGAGGGCAGAGGACAAACTGGGGCGGAGGCGCAGTGGGTACTTCCCTTCCCCGAGGCGTAGAGGTGAGGGAGGCTCGAGGGAAGGGCCTGAAGGCCCCCGAGCCAGCGAAAAGCCCACACGCGACAGGTGACCACGGCAGAGTCCCCTGGCAGTGCTGCCCGCCCACGAGAGAAGATGGCGGTCACTGACACGGAGGCCCCCAGCCGGCCCAGCCGCACAGCCTGCAGGAAGATCAGCTCTTATTCTCCAGCCTTCTGCTCAGCCCTGCAGCCTCCAGTGTTAAATCTCAGCAGAGAGCCAAAGCTCACCAGCACCCAAGAATTGCCTTAGCATGACAAGGAGAAACTGCAACAACCAACCTGGAGGAAAGAGACCCTACAGGAAAAACAAATTTTGGTTTTGGTAGTGCTAGGGATTGAACACAGGAGTACTCTACCACTGAGTTTCATCGCCATCCCCTAAAGCTTTTTAATTTGAGAAGGGTTTCACTAGGTGTCCCAGATTGGCCTCAAACTTACAATCCTCCTGCCTCAGCCTCCCAGTTAGCTGCAAGTACAGGTGTGTACCATCACACTCAGCAAAGACTAAGTATTACTATTATAGCCCTGAAGCACGAATAGGAAGTATTTTTAAAATTCAGAGAAGAGAAATCTTAGAAATATGATAGAATGAATAAAAACTTCAAGAAAGGAGGAAAGCAGAGTAAATCTACCAGACAGGAGAGCCAAAACACAAATGAGAGAGTAAGAGAGAAAAGTGAGCTCAGAGGGCACTGTCTGAGCCAGAGGAGGAGGCAAGCACAGCGGAGCGCCGGGTGCACTGAGTGGTGCCTGCTTGCTTGCCACACACCAGGCCCGGTACACCTTCCGCTCAGAAGAGAAGGAAGGGAAAGGAAAGAGACAGAAAATCCCAGAGGACGTCCAGAGCTGAAGGGATGCCGCCAGGCTGGGAGCCAGCAGGGCTCACACAGCAAGACCTCCGAGTGGGGAAGCAGGGACAGGCGCCGGGTGGGCCTAGGAGCCCGCCCTCGAAGGCCGGAGCAGAGCACGGATGGCTCAGGGCCATGGGGAGCCTGGGACACATCGGCTCAAAACTTCAGAGCACCCCTACCACGCCCCTTCGCAGCGGGGAGCTTCAGGGGTGGTGGCAGCAGGGGCAGGCCTTCCGTAGGCTGAAGCAGGAGGACCGCTAGCGCCTGGGAGTCGAGACCAGCCTGCACAACACTGGACAAAAGCAAGGGGACATCCCGGGAGATGGGAGGGCGCGGGGTGGACAGCTGCACCTCAGAGGCCACCAGGCACGAATCCAGACCCTCGGGCCGACGCCCCTGAGATGCACTTGCAAGGGCACCCTTGGAGAAAAAGTCAACTCCCGGGCTCTGAGAAAAGATTAGAAAAGTAAACAGATGAGGGGGAAAATGAAACAATCAGCTACATGGAAAGCAAAGAGAGAGGAAAGTGAGTCCGTAAATCATTACCACCGATCTTGCAAAGACAGCACATGACACCGACACTAAAAGCTGAAGCAGCAACCCAAGTCTCACTCCACGGTGTGGGCGAGGCAGGCCAAACGGCCGCTGAAAGCACGCAAGGGACACCGCTCCTCCCGGGAGAGAACACAGGAGGAAAGGAAACGGGGCGAGAGCTCACCCCTCCAGATCGACAGAACTACCTGCCTGAGTGAACAGACCTCGCACGCTGGGACTGCATGGGCACCTGTAACTGCAGAGCTTCCTGTGTGTTCATTTAGACAGCCATCCGTCTGCGTGCAGTGCACTGAAGTGTACACCTTTAAAAGTAGATCAATGACGGGCACCTCGATGCTAACTTTGCCTGTAAATTCTACTCGTGTAGCATTAGTAACTGCAGCAACAGAAAGAACCAATTAATAATTCCTTTAAGTAACAGAAAACGACCAGGGCCGGGGATTTAGATCACAGGCTCTGCCGCCTGTCTTGCAAGCGCAAGGACCCAAGTTCGATCCCCGGTACCAAAAAAAAAAAGACCAGACACAAAAAATAAATAAAATTTGAGACACATGCAAGACAAGCAACTAATTCTCGAGGCAAGACACCAGCACAGTTGGGCAGCAAGCCCCACACGGGGTTCGCAGGACACAATCACAGAGCTGGGGTTCACAGCGTGGCATGGTCACGATCTGCCTTATCATAGTGTCCAAGCATCCGCTTTCCATCCGGAAGTGGTGACGCCAATATGCAATATTCCTCCTTTGACTTTCAGTTAAGAAAACACTTGATTTACAGAGAAGCTGGACTCAGGAAGACACAGGACTTATAGTTAATGAAGCTTCCATGCGACTCAGTGAAACAGGTCATTTAAACGTCCGCATGGCCTCAGCACGGAGAATGGCAGAATGAGGCTGAACGCGTCCCTCCTTTGCCTTAGACACATTTACGTGACAGGAATAATGCACTTGCTGTGTGTTTGCATTAGCACGTGTCTTACAGAAATGTGATTGTGCTTCAAAGCCGTGTGACATCTCAGGTACAACATGTAATATGCTTAAAGCTAAGGCAAACAAAAGCATCAAGGAATACCTTTTTACAGAGAGCTCGCAGCTTGAAAGCAGAAAATGAAATGCAGAGTGTTCAAAACGATTTTAGGAAAAAACTATTACCATTTCCCTTAAGTCCAACTTGGTTAGTTTCAATTAAGGCCACTCATTGGGGAAGTTACTAGGCTTAAGGCCTCTGTACAGTATTTACAGAGGAAAACATTCCATTTTCCTGAGAGTCTGCAAAATGATACCATTATTCACACATTTTCTCTACTACAGTGTAAGCACACTAATGGCTTCCACATGTGCATCATCCAAGACTCAGAGATGAGAAGAGAGGGCTGCAGTTGGAGAACACATACCTTTTTGTTAAATGCCCAGATTTTGTCCCATTCCATGTTCACAACTGAACGTGAGGAGCCCTTGAAAAACAAGAGTAAAAGCATTTTAAGGACAAGAAGCATTCAGTAGAACTTTAGCATTCTTAGAGAAAAACTCAATCCCAGCACTTGGGAGGCTGAGGCAGGAGGATCTCCATAAGTTCAAGGCCTGACTGGGCTACACTTAGCAGCTCAGAGCGCTCTGGCACCCAGTGGGACGAGTAGTGCTGACCCCGCTCCCTTGAAAAACAGTTCCTCCCTTGTACCATAAGGCAAAGACAAGAACAGAACGCTCAGCGGTGGCCGAGGGACACTCACCTGGGCCGCGATGAACTGCTTCAGCCCCTCCACCGTCATGCCTCTCCGCAGCACGCCGCGCACCGTGGGGAACCGCGGGTCGTCCCTGGAACACAGACGCGTCTGAGCGCTGCACAACGGTGCACATGCAGAGCTGAGGTACTGAGTGAGGACAAACTGGGTGCAAGCGGCTTGTTAGCTATCTGGACGCAGAGGCAAGCTCAGTGATGCCTCAGCTCCGGAAAGGAAAGCTGCCCTCTGGGCAAATACCGCAATTAAAATGAATGCATTTGGGAAAACGGCACATTTTAAAGAGATACGAAGATGGGCTGGGGATTTGGCTCAGGGGTGCTGCCGCCTGCCTCACAAGTGCAAGGTCCTGAGTTCAATCCCCAGTACCAAAAAAAGAAGAGATACAATGATCATGTTTCCAAAACAGGAAACCCATGCATCAATGCATTTCACCTTACATGTACTTAACACACATTCAAGGTCTCTACCTATGACCGTGAGAGTTGGCTGAGAGAGGTATGGACAGGTGAGAGAGGTGTGCAGACGCATGCAGATACTCAGCAGGGACACCGGTTATGAGACCCAGGATACACTTGATTTTTATCACATTCAGCTCCCCGGTGAACGTCCGCTGTAACATACACTTCACAGCAGTCACTGTTTTGCTGGTACCAACATAAACTGATATGTAAGCTCTTGCTGACTGAGGTTAAACAAACCAGGAGCTCTGTGCACACAAGCCCAGGGCTGTCAGGTTGGTCACCTCCCTTCCCTGCTCTCTCCCCTACGAACTGCACTGCTATACCTGGGCTTCAGAGACTGAAGGGCTCCCCCACTCCACTCTTGGTGCCCAGGAATTGGCACCGTGCCCACCCCGCACCACCACCTCCACCTCCTCCTCCTCCTCCTCCCCCCCCCCCCCCCTTCCTCCTCCTCCGCCAGGCCCAGGCGACTGACACTCACCAGCCATCGACCAGTCCTTCATGGACAAACCACGTGAGTTTCCTCTTGGACAACACTGTGTTGTTGAGATTTAGCCGACTGTACTCCCAGATATATGGCTTTCTTATGCCCAGCGCCCCAATAATCCAGTAAAACTGCTCGTCCCGGTCATGGTACTCCGTGGTTCTCAGGGCATGAGTGACGCCTTCGATGCTGTCAACTATGGGGCAGGCAAAGTCGTACGTGGGATAAACACTGGAAAAACAAAGTTTTTTAAAATCAGCCCAAAACATCTTACTCTTCTCAGATTCAGTATTTATAGGCAGTAACTCCTACCTAAAACTATTCTTTTTAACAGTGCCCCAGAAGACAATGGGTTTTAATAGCTAGGTGTGGCTCCTGCCTGCAATCCTCAGGAGACTGAGGCAGGAGGATTGGGAGCAGAGGCCAGTCTGCTACACAGTGAGTTAAAGACCAGCCTGGACTACATAGTGAGACCTGTTTCAAACAAACAAACAAACAAACAAACAAATCAACAGGTCTTATGACTCATAATATTCAGTCTCTCAAACACTACTAGGTTTTGAAGTCAGCTGCCCACTCAATATTCAAACAGGAAAGGAAATCTGGGATGTAGCTAGCACACAGTTGCATACTGGCTTGGTAAATTCTATAACCACGTCTGTAATGGCCAGCGTTTCTCATGGTAGGAAGCAGTACACAACACACAGGACAATTTTGAGCGAACTCAGCTTCTGAATGTCACTAGCATGCCTTGCAGTAAACCCCAACGGTCTTCCAAATGCAGTCAAAAGCACACAAGAAGAGTGTGAGCTGGGCAGCTGGGGCCTGCCTATAATCCAGGTTCGCAGGAGGCTGAGGCAAGAAGACTGCGAGCTCAAGGACACCCCGCGCAACTCAGTGAGACCCTGTTAGGGGGCATCTGCTCAGGGCTAGAGCTCCTGCCTCGCGCACAGGCCGTGGGTTCAATCCCTAGAACCACTCAAATAGAACCAAGTGCTCTGTAGGCTCAGGGGCACACGCCTATTATCCCAGCTAATACAGAGGCTGAGGCAGAAGAGACGCCTATGAGACCCGATGGGTAACAGCAAGACTCGGTCCCAAGCATGGAAAAACAAGGAACAGAGTGCTTTACAAGTTTCAAAAAGACAGAAAATGCTTACGTTAATTAAAATCCCATTTAGGATGGAATAGTCTTAAAACAACTTCTGCTTAACATAATATTCCAAATAATCAGTGTGAATTTGCCATTTTTATAAATACTACATTATTGCGTAACGTTTTCTAGTTTTTAAAATAAAGCTATGACTGTATTACGATTTGTAGTCATTTGACAACAAAAATGTGTGTCCAAAACCCCTTTCCAGAAGCAGGCAAAGTATTTGCTTCTTAAACAAGGGGCAATCACCATGAGCCCAGGACAACATGTACACGAGCACACCTTGTGCACACACGCGTGTCGTGTGAGGGCAACTATGGACCCCCGAGGTTAAGGAAGGTCCTACGGGGCAGCCAGGCTATCGTCTGAAGGGATCTCACCCACCAATTAATCACTCCAAAAGTTATAATCTGCCACTTGGATATGTAGAGCTCCTTCTTCAAAACAATGAAAAAACATTCCATAGCTCACTACATAAAATAAGGATTTGGGACAGAGTGGAATCTATTTAAAGGAAAAAAAAGCCTAGCATGTGCAAGGCCTTGGGTTAATTCTTAGCCCAAAATATAGAAAAACAAAAAACGCACGCTCCATTAACTTGAAAACCTAGTAAAACTTGAAAACTACATGCTACTTGTTTATCAACGTACACACGTCTCTGCAGCTTGATACTATGACCGTGAGAGGTCAACTGTGCTAAGCAAAGCGCGTCTGCTGTGGGACGAGCCTGTCTCCACCGAGGCGCCTCACCTCGGCCAGAGGTGACGCTCTTCATCTACACACCCCACGGGGCTCAGGGTCGACAAATCAGGCAGGAGCAGGATGTCTACGTACAGCAGTGGTCTAAGAAATAACTCACCAGTGACCTAGAACAAAAACAACTACGTCTGGGCCAGCAATTTAGCTCAGTGCCACTGTGCCCGCTTCACACTGCAAGGTCCTGAGTTCGATCCCCAGAACCACAAAAAAAAAACGATCACCTGAAGTGGCCAGTGAGTGAAGTCCCACTGAAAGGCCACCAGGCCAGGTACAGCACGGACAGCTGGGGACGGTGTCCGACTCTGCAGCTGCCCTGTGGGCACAGAGGGGGCCGAGCGAAAGCACAGAAGGCGCTGCTGGGTGAAGAGACGCACACTTACTTGTATTTATTTCCGGTTCTCGGGTGTGGCTGAATTTTGCAGCGATAAAGGGTGGGGTCCCTCATACACCCGTTGTTACTACTCATGTCAATTTTTGCTCTCAGACAACAGGACTGACCAAATGGGCTCCCTTGCTTCATTTCTTCCCACATCTGCAGATTCTTCTCAACAGCTATAAAATGACAGTTACATAACAGCTTACCTGAGGCACTGCTGGTTTAAATTAAACTTACCCAACAGTTTTGTAACTCGACCCAAGTCTTCCTATGACACTGTAAACACACTCCACTAGTTTAAAAGCACAGTGGACCCGGCATCTGACACCAACAGCACAGGCACCACTCTCTTAGGAAGCTGCCTGACAGCACATCTGGGGCCTTCCTCACAGCGTGCTGAGAAGAGGGGCAGCCGCTGCCACAGCCCCAGCTCAGGGTGAGGACACGGCCTCCAAAGTCATCCCAACCGGCGCCACCCAGGCCTGCTCTTAGCCCCCCCACCAAACTCAGCAGCACAGGTCGAGGAGAAGCATTCGGGGACACAGCGTCTGGCCCAGCCCTTGGGGCCCACAGGCGTTGGCGCTGCAGCCCGTGCCTGTCTGAAGAACACGGCTCGGGCTGAGAGCCTGAGCCCGTGGGCTCCCTGAAGGTCCCCTCGGTCCTCCCAGGGAGAAGCAGGCAACTTGCAGATCCAAGAAAACTAGAGCTGGCAGAAAACAGACAGTGACACAGGAAGGAAAAATAGCACTCTTCTCTCCCCAGTGACTGCAGCCCTGCCTGCGTCAGACACTGAGCGCAAGCACACGAGGAGAGAAGAAAGAACTGTTAGCAGTGCTTTTCTATGGAACCTTCTGAAGACATGACAGCGGGTCATCTGCACTCAAAGAATCAAACGCATCTACCACTGTACTTGTTAACCACCTTTAAAAAGGAGATAAAAACCAAGGCTTATTACCATAACAACCCCATGTGACAGCAGAGATTTAAATGCAGAGTGGAAGTTCTGACAGTGTAAGTAATTACAGGGTGGCGAGCCCAGTTTACAAAGCCAGGAGATAAATCACCAATGAGGAAGGATGATTTAGTCATGCAAAGGTTCAGTGATTCAGAGCAGTACCTGGAGCAGACACCACAGCCACAGACACCCACAAACTGAGAGAGGCCGGGCACTAACACCATGAAATGCCAGACATTTAAGAAATGCTAAGTGCTGGGCGTGGGGGAGCAAGCCTGTGATCCCAGCACTCAGGAAGCTGAAGCAGGAGGATCACTATGAGTTCAAGGCCAGCCAGGACTAACTACACAGTGAGTTCAAGGCCAGCATGGAATACTTAGCAAGACTGTCTCAAAAAAAAAAAAAAAAAAAAAAAAAAGACAAAAGCTAAATATTTGATGTTTTTTTGTTTTGTTTTTTGAGACAAGGTCTCACTATGTAGTTGAGACTGACCTGGAGCTCACTATATAGCCCAGGGTGGCCTCCAACTCACAGTGAGTCTCTTGCCTCAGCCTCCCAAATGCTAGGATTATAGGCATGCACCACCACCACGTCCAGCAAAAGCTAAATATTTAAAAAGAACTCGGTACCAAAAAAAATAAATAAATAAAAATAAAATAAAAAAATAAATAAAAAGAACTACAAAATGTCGCAAGGAATTCTTCAAATGAATGCAAAAGACTAAGGCGGAAACTAAGGGCAAGGACACCTCCTAGGCAACTGTGTTAAAAAGCAGTAAGATAGGCGTGGTGGCAAACGCCTGTAATCCCAGCACTTGGGAGGCTGAGGCAGAAGGATTGCTGTGAGTTTGAGACCAGCATGGGCTACATAGTGAGTTCCAGGTCAGTCTCAACTACATACTAAGACCCTGTCTCCAAGTAAAAAAACAAAACAAAACAAAACAAAAACAACAAACAGTAAGAATGTAAACATAGTAAGAAAAAAGATTTCTAGATTAAGACAATCAATCTCAAATCAGCATCTTTCATAGAAAAAGAAATCACATACCCACAAGGAAGCAAAACAAGTAAGTGAATTAAGATATGCAATTCTAAATGTGCCTTACAGTTGTTTCTGTGTCTGGATTCCACCCTCTGTTCTCGCTCTGCTTTCATCTGCTCTGCGGGTGTATCGTCCACAAAAGCCTTCCCTTCTTTAATCAGCTTCTCTGCATACTTCATGATCGTCTCAAAGTGATCTGAGGTGTAAGTAAACTGATCTGGTTTGATACGCAACATCGCCACATCTTCCAAGATAACCTGCAGTGAGAAACCGCAACAAGCATCAGTGCATCTTCTGTGTTTTCGTATGCGTTTTTAATCCATGATACTGAGTTTTGAGCAAATGTAATAAAACTCTACTGGTCTTAAATAGCCTGAAAATGGTTGCAGAAGTTGTGTGATACAAGGTCAGAAAAGAAAAGGCCATTTATGACACTAGGTTCCCGATTTCCAGCTGAGAAAGCTGAGCCCAGGACGGAGCTTTCCGCTGCTCTGCAAAGGCTGGTGGTCGGCTGGTCGGACCATCATTTACCCCTCTTCAGTCACATGAGTGCCTCGGAATAAACAGGATATAGGAGGAGAAAAATCACACTTCCCCGTACTGATTCATTGTATTTCACTCATAAACTTAACACTATACAACAAAAAGGAAACCTGCCTCCAGTGAGACTGTTACTCATAGGAAGTGTTCAGGTAAATTCTACAATAATTAGAGAAGACAAAAACAATCCTTTTTGTTTTGTGAGTTCCGCACTTCTTGGCTGAGGCCACAGATATGGAATATACAGGTGAGGTGAAAGGAGGAGCCATGAAACAAAATTTATTTTGTAAATGAAGGTACCGTGAAGGAACCAGATCACCCTCTAATTTAATAATCAACTTTTCTGGAAAAATGGCATCACTACACTTTTAATTACCTTCTCAAAATCTTCCTTTTCTTTCTCAGGATTTGTGTCATCAAATCTCATGATCAGTTTCCCTTTAAAGTTAACCTGGTAGTGCTGGTTCAGGAGAGCAGCTTTTGCATGCCCAATGTGTAAGTAACTAAAACAAAAACATTTCACAGAGAGACTCATTAACACGCTTTACCTAAATACGCAGACCTCCCCTCTCTGAAGAGATGAGAACTAAACCCAACTTCTAATCGGCACTCCCGTTGCATTGTAAAAAACCTGACTCGGAGACAAAAGGGTGTAACATTCATAAATCATCATAAGGGACTACTTCCTACATGCTCCCACAAAGGAACGGGGCATTACGCATATCAGAACCTGAAGAAGAATCTTTAATGAGGAAAACTGCCTGGTGCTACCCGACGGCCCATCTTTACCCAGACCTGAGGCCACAGGAAGCAGATGCCTCCCTGGTCCCACTCCAGACCAGCACCGCTGAGCCGCCACTGTCACCGTGGTGCCCAAATCGGTGGGCACAGGAGAATCCAAAGCCCGAGAAAAGCAACGTTACTTCTGTAAACTTCAGTTTTCTCAAATGCCAGTAAAATGATTTCCAAGGTCTCAGCCAGCACCAACACCCCACAAGTCAGGATCTACAAAAACACGAAACATTCTGAGGGGTGTGGGCGAAGGCTTCAGCAGGACGCTCAGTCCCTGTCGCTGCCATGGAGAAGGCCATCCCGCACCGACTGCTGAAAATGCTCGTGGCTGGGCCAAAGCCACGGCAGGAACCATTTCAACGACGAGCTCAGGCCGATGTGTATCCCTGGCAGGAGGAGTCGCGTGCTGAAGACAGCAACCCCGGCAGTAGAGCAGGCCCGTAACCCCAGCTACTCCGACACAGAGGCAGGAGGGCACAGAGCTAGAAACCAGGCTGGGCAATGGAGCGAGACAGCCTCACATACAAAGACATAAAAGACCTCAGCGCTCAAACAAGGGTGGCCAGCTCCACAGCACCTTTCATCTCAGCGGATACCAACACGGAAGGGAAAACAAGAAGCCCTTAAAATCAAGCAGTGTTAGAAATCCGCATGGCACTCCAGATCAAGGACTCATTTGAGGAAGGGCTGATGCGCACGAGCCAGTGCAGACAAGTACAATGCCAGGCAATGAAGGCGATGCAAACATTTTAATAAAACGGAGCTGCATGTGCTACCCCAAAGGAGATCTTCAAACAGAAAAAAAGACATCAGGGAGAAGCTAAAGAAATCTCAAAAAGTATGAAACTGAATTAAGAATTAACATATCAAGCTGGGCATGGTGGCTCAGGCCTATAACTCTAGCACTCTGGGAAATGAAGGCTAGAAGTTCAAGTCCAGCCTGAGCTACAAAGCAAAATCCTATCTAAAAACAAAAACAAAACAAATAGACAAAAACATACCAATACTGACTCATTAATTATGGCAAATGCACCATAGTAGTAAGAGAAAATACTGAACACAACATATATAGGCAATTTCTGTACCATTTGTGAAACTTTCTGTAAATCTGAACGATTCTAAAATTAAACATTTATTTTAAACAAAATAAAGGACTGTGAATCCTCAGAAAGAACAAAAATACGATGCAGAGTTTTCACTGAACTTGCTGCAGTCGGTGACACACCCTCCCCGTCGTCAAGAAGAGAGGAGAGACCAGCTCTGCTGCCCACTACGGCTGGGCGCTAACACACTCGGCTTCACACACAGAAAGATGGCAGAGCGAGGCGGGCTGCGGGTGCAGAGGGCAGGGGCAGGTGCAGAGGGCAGGGGTGCGGCCCGGTGAACACAGGCTCAGCACGCAGGGCCCCTGGGTCCATCTCCAGCACAAGACAGTGAGGAGAAACCACAACAAGCTCCCCACTGAAATGGAGACGTGTCTCAATGAGACAATGCGTGCGTTTCTATGGACTCCGACCTCAGGAACACGATGAGGACTCTGCGATTCCCAACAGTGACAAGACGGCCTAAAGAGAACAGCTGGAGAAGGCACGGGGAGCCGGGATCGGGAATTAGGCTCCTGCCACACACAACAGATGCACAGAAAATTTATGGCAGCGGCAGAGACTCCAGAGCCAGAAGATGGGGTTAGATCTGGCAAGTTACCGCAGGGCATGACTCAGCCGCTGAAGGCACTGCAAACATAGTAACATCGCCATCCTCACAGTGCTGTCAGGGCACTGAGTTACTGTCTGCACACGGTAAGTGCTACACACACGTCAGCTCAGAGTTAAAACAGCAAGCCAGGTGTGGCGGCACACACCTGTGATCCCAGTACCCTGGGAGGCCGAGGCAGAAGAAACAACTGCAAGTTCAAGGCCAGCCTGGGCAGCGCACCATGGCCCTGTCTCCAAAGTGAGGGAGATGCAGCTCAGTGTAAGGCCCTGGGTTCAATCTCTAGCATGCACGCTTGTGTGTGTCTGTCTCACACACAAAGACGAGCCCTCTGCCTTCCGCACACACAGAGAAAAGTTAAAGAACACTTTAGCAGTGAAAGAGGATGTGGTCAAAATTATGAACTCAATTACTGATCCAAAAACCAAATTCCTAACCTGTACCAGGGCCATTACATTTTCCGTTGCAGATGTATGAGGCTCACTGTGCTAAGGAATGACGGTGACAGAAATACAAGAGTCACAAAGGGTGAATGGCACAACTACAGGAACTGCCCTATTAAAACATGCTCTGGGCATGGGGACCACAGGCTCTCTCACAATGCACGGGGCAGAGTGCGGGCAGCCAGGCCCACGGTGAGCACTGTTTAAAGCTAACTTTACTCAACTGCCCCTCACTTGGTGATCTCTAATTTTCCAGCCATTAATTCTCTTTCATCTCTTTCCTGTGAGTTCGGGCTCAGCCAGGGCTGCACGATGAGCTCATGGCCAGTTTGAACTACACAGGGGCACCATGGCTCCAAAAGCCAATACCAACACCAGAAAAGGATCTAAAATGAAAGTAAATTCGGGGAACAGTCACCTCCCTTACACAGTTCTTGCTATCAGCCACGTTTCCAGTGGGGCCCACAGCTTCGGTGAGACAGACGCCAAGCACTGACCGCGGGAAGGGTGACTGCACAGGTCAGGCCAGGCACTTTACGCAGCGGACTGGCGTCAGGCCGGGTGTCAGGCTGGCTAGCACCAGACAGATCAGAGCTATCCAGATACTTCCTACACACAACAGGAGTTATGGGGTGGGGCTGGGGATGCGGCCCAGTGGTGTGGTGTTTGTCTCAGAGCACAAGGTCCTGAGTTCAAGCCCCGGTACCAAAAGAAAAAGTTACAGGGGGTGGGAAACCTGCTAAGAATGAATAAAAATCTCAACCATGTGTCTACTATTAATTGAAAGGGTTGCTAAGAGCATAATTAAGCCTTTTTATTTATGGATACTTTATATTTAAAATGTTCTTTTTAGCCAGGTGTGGTGATGCACGCCTGTGATCCCAGCACTCGGGAGGCTGAGGCAAGAGGATCGCTGTGAGTTCGAGAACAGCCTGGGGTACACAGTGAGTTCCACAGCAGTCTGAACTACACAGTGAGACCCTGTTTCAACACCCGCCTCAAAAAAGTTCTTCCCCCCCCCAATACTGGGGATTAAATTTCAAATTCAGGACCTCGTACTTGTGAGATAGGCAGCAGCGCCACTGAGCTAAATCCTCAGCCCTTAAAATGTTCCATTTTTGTATATTTTATTTGTGTTTAAAATTAAAATGTTAAGTTGGCTCTGGTGCACACCCCTGTAATCCAACACTCTGGGAAGCTGAGGCAGGAGGACCACAAATTCAAGGCCAGCCTGGGCAACTTTAGCAACTTAGTGAGATCCTCTCTTAAAACAAAAAAGGGGGATGCACACCTGTAATCCCAGCACTTGGGAGGTTGAAGCAGGAGAATCACCGGGAGTGCAGGGTTAGTCTGAACTATACAGTGAGGCCTTGTCTCAAAAACCAAAAATTAACAACAACAAAAGTGCAAAGACTTTGGGTTCAATCCTCAGTATCAATAACCAAAAAAACACCTATCTCATTTCATCAGTAAACTAAACCTGCTCATTAAGTAAATTAACATTAGATATTAGTAACTGAGAAAGTACTGAGATGTTCAGAATTTTAACTTTTGCCGTGAAGATATTACCTATGTCCTTCTATACCAACTTACTAAAAATATCTGACAACTGCTTTAAACTTGCCGATCCAGACTCGGCCGTAAGGACAAGCAGGCGCCTTACCCGCTCGCCTCTGGAGGAAACCTCACAGTGACCTTCCCCATCTCTGCGCCTGGAAGCTCCACAAACTTCCCGACATCCTGTTTCTTCTCCGAAGCCTGAAAAACACAACAAGAAGGGACACAGTGATGCCAAGGCGCATCCACTCAACAGGCAGTGCCCCACGTGCCAGACCCTGAACAGTGGCCAGAACCCCGCCCTGGACTGGAGGCCTCACGCTGGGGAGGAGGAAGCTGCAGCTGATGGGGCCCAAAGCTCAAGTGTGTTTAAGCCTGGACCTCACATCTTAGGCAGCGAGGAGTCCCCGGGGCAGAGGACCGATTTATTTGTTTTTCCTGAAAAAACACCCCAGACAGCACAGAGGAAGACGAAACCAAGAGAAGGAAGCCAGGTATGGTGACAGCATCTAACTAGCAGAAGGCAATGATGCCTCTAGGAAAAGCAGCATCAACAGGGAGGGACAGAAAGCCAGACTCTAGACATGAGAACAAGAGGAACTTCTATCAGTGAGATGCAAAGAAGGGGATAAGTGAAGATTTTTAGGAAAACCAACAGAGGAAGCTGTCGCTAAGCAGAAAGCAGCTGGCAAACTTCACTGTAGCAGAAAACCTTCAATAAACCAAACGCTGACCACATGACTGGCATGTAAAACAATCCATGCAGAACAGCTGAGGGGGTGAGGACCGTCCCCCAAACTCTCCATGCTACTCTGCCCGAAGGACCAACAGAAGACTGCAGAATTCCATGACTCACCACCAGGGAACAAGGAGGTGGTGCACACCTGTGACCCCAGCACTGGGGACACTGAGGCAGTCCAACTGCTTAAGTTTGAGGCCAGCCTGTACTACAAAGTGAATTCAACGCCACCCTCATCCATGTAATAAGACCTTGTCTCAAAAGAAAATATAAATAAAAACAGAACAAGGGCTGGAGATGTGGCGTAGCGACAGAGCACCTGCTTGGCATGTGTGAGTTCCTGGGTTAAAATGCCTAGGAGAGCCCAAAACAAAAACGAAAACAGGAGAACAAGGATTCAGGGAGAGGACGGCACAGCTGCAGACACCAAGCCTGCAGGCGGGTGCCGCTCAGTGGTGAGCACAGGTCCGGCACATGCAAGGCCTGGAGCTCTGCCACGCGCTGTGCCCTGGCCATCACCGCAGCCAACCTGGAGATGTCCTGTCTCTGAATAAACAGGATAGGGCTGTAGCTCAACACTCCCTGGATTCAATCCCCAGTGCAAAAAAAAAAAAAAAAAAAGGTAAGGGCTTGTATGGTACTTTATGTAGCTGAACAGTTAGATTCAAACCAAGACTTAACAGTGGTGGAGTCTTCTGAGAAGACCCTTTCCCGTCTACGAAAGGAAATAAGCTTCATGAGCAGAAATTACTTTCTTTTGAAACTTGTGGCCTCAGCTAGCCTGACAGTTAGGGTTACAGAGAGAAAGGGTGGCAGCTCACCCCCCGGGCCTTGCTGGCTGCGACGCCCCACTTGGCACCAACAGACTGGAAGACCCGCTGGGCTTCGAGGAAGCCGAACCAGCGCTTCACATGCACCGGGCCTCTGCTGTGCGTCGACGCTTCCTGCCACGCAGCATTTCCTGTCAGCAAACACAATTTCAAAACCATCCAGTAAATGTGCAAAGTTAAAATTCAGTCATTATTAACGTAAGTAAATCAGATTAGCGTGAAGTTGTGCTTCGGCAGTGAAATTCTGAAAATCCAGGTTACACTGAAATGTTCACTAATATTCCAATGTTTTACAGAATTAAGTTTAATCCACTGACAGTCTCTAACACCTCCCTCCCACCACACACCCAGTGTAAGGAAAAGACTTCAGTTCACAGTTAAGGAAAATTTCAAGTACATCAACCAGAGAACAATCACCAAGGCTGGGCGAGGTGGGGCACACCTGAATCCACGCACTCTGGGAGGCTGAGGCAGGAGGATGGCAAGCTTGAGTCTCACCTGGGCAATTCAGCAAGACTCTGTCTCAAAAATAAAATTTAAAAAGGCCGGGGAGGTAGCTCGGTGTGAAAGGCTCTGGGTTCAACCTCCAGTAATGCAAAAATGAAAACAATAACGTGCCTTAGCTTCAGACTAAATCCAAGCCCTCAGACACCGGAACAGTCTCCTGTGTGACTCCGCTAAGGGACCTCACTAGCCTGCAGGTCCCAACATCGCCCCCTCCGGAACACACGCTTGCATATGGCTTTCTGGGATCGCCCTGGTGTCACTGCGGTTACTGAGGACCACACATCAGTCATACTCGGATGCTGACCCTCTGCCCTTTTCACGTGACGCCAGGTCACAAAGGCCTTGAACTATGCCCCACAATCACCTACTTTGGCATTTCTCCAGGGAGTCTGCAGCTCACGACTCATCTCTATCTACCTGTTCCTTTCTACCCAAAACTCCCTTTGCCCCAAACTATTACCTTTATCCGCTCAACTCTGTGCAACTATGGGGTCTGTTTGCAGATTTCTGGAATGTTCAGAGATGGGGGAACACGCATCACCCTGGCTGAGGTGACAGCTCTGCAAGTGTGCAACACCGGAACTTATCCAATGTCTTATTCTCAATGCGTGCATGTTGGTATATTGACTGTACCTCATGAAAGTTTGTTGTTGTTTTTTATAAAACTAAGCGGCTTCCCGAGCTGGAGAGAAAGCACCCTCGTGTGTTACAAACTAGCTGTATCAAAGGAAGCATGACCTGCCACAGGACCCTCACTCCCACTGAATGAAGGCGGAGCGAGGGCGCACTGGCTGAGGCAGGGGAGCTGGCACAGCAGCTCCAGAGGAGAGAGGAGCCTGCGAGGAGACCCCCAGAGCCAGCACAGGGACCTCCTGCGACACAGGGACGGTGGGAAGGGTCACTTCTGTGAGGAAGCCTGGGTCGCTGCCTGAACACAGCATGGCCAAAGTAGACGTGAATGTCTACACTGTGAAGGAACTGCTGCGCAGGAAGACACCGCCCTGATGCCCCTTGCTTTGAACACACTTCACCTATTCTTCTCGCCACTTTCTGAAGCAGTCCTAAAAGCCCTTCATCGCGCCTTCACAAGGTGTGATCAAACATGTGGTGCACATGGCTGCCAAGTGCCCTCTGACGAAAGACAGACTGATAAAAACATCTCAGTATGGTCTCATTCATCTTTCTTTTCTTTCTTCTTTTTTCTTTTTTTTCGGTACTGGGGATCGAACTGAGGTCCTTGCACTTGTGAGGAAGGCGGCAGAATCTTCTTTTCTTTATCTGTACCAGGGATCCAACTCAGGACCTTGGGCTTGCCAGGCGGGCGCTATGCCGCTGAGCTAATCCCCGGTCCTCATTCATCTCATTTGCCAAACCTGGTACCTGGTGCCCTACGACTTCCGGCCCTTCCCAAATTCAAAATGATCACGAGAGGTAACCGTGTTGAATCCATTCAGGACATCAAGACAGACAAGACAGCACAATTAAAGACACTCAGGAAGGAGGACTCTGATCTGCTTCCAAAAGTGGCAAAAAGGATGGGATGAGTCAGAGCCAGAGGGAGTGCTAGAGGGGGCTTCGTGGCAGTGTGTCTTTCACTGTAACAAACCACTGTATGTCCCGGCTTGTACACAGAAGTCCTCCCAAAGTCTCAGGAACTCACAGGTGGGGCTTTTGGGAGTGGCTGGATCATGGGTGTGTGATACTGGATCAGTCCACTGATGGGTTTAGCATAGTTCTGGGTGTGGGCGGCACCAACCAATAGGCTCTCAACCTGGATGGAATGAAAAGGGGGAGAAGGGAGCTGTGCTCGTCCTGCCCGCCATACCATGAACGCCTCTCCTCTGCCATGCGCCTGCCCTGGAGGGCAGACAACGGACTGATGCCGCTACAAACTGTGAGCTAAAATAAACCTTTCTTCCTTTAACTTGTGAACGTCGGGTACTTTGTCCCAACAAGGAGAAACTACGACTGTGTATCTCTAAATCGTACCGCACGTATACACACACACACAGACAGAGGCACACACTGAAACACTCTGCATGTACACGCGCAGAGATATGAGCGGGCTTCGTACCCAGTGAAGCACCAAGTGATTAAAATGGAGTATCTTAGGCACAGTGGTACATGCCTGCAGTATAAAAAGGAGGAGGAAGAGCAGACAGGGTGAAAGAGAAAGACAAGGAAACCAGCGTGTTTTAATAGGAATTATTGGCTGATACCTTTTAGGGTGGCCCAGACACAAAAATCTGCTAAGGTCAAGGAGTTTCCAACTAAGAATGTCCTCAGAGACAGGCAATGATTAAGCTCGTCGACTGCAGAAGTAAACAAATCACAGGAAGACAATTTTGTAGCACTGAACTCCAGCCAGTGATCGATCTGTGAATACGAAGAAAAGAAACACATTCTAGAACACAGCCTTTCAAAACAAAGAAAAACAGTGCAACTTACCTGGAGCACCACTGCTGCAGGACGGCCTTCCTCCGTTACAGCCCTACTTTTCTTACCTCAAATCACAGAATTCACCATTATGTGGAAGTGAATCTGGTTCCCTGGGACATAAAATGGCACTTATATGAATGCCACATTTTATTGATTTTTCCACGCTTCAGGGGAGGTGACGAACAGGCGATCAGGACAGGAGAATGAATATATACTGACAAGTGATGGAGGAAGGAAGGGGTCACCAACTGACCTAATCCAAAAGTGGCACTTGGCCAACCAGCTTCATCCTCTCAAAATATCAAAAAGCGAACAGTGACAACCAACTCTTTGTATTCTGAATTTCAGGAAGTTTATGAAAACTGGGAGTAGAATGCAAACGGGCAGAAACAACATCCCCAGAGGGAAAGTTCACTTAGTGCTGGCCACTGCTTCAACCACACAGCTCAACACGCACTGCGGTGCGGACCGTGGGCGTCACCGGCCTCGCCTCAGTCCCCCCAGGTTACTGCAGTGAGGACACCTACGTCCAGCCGGGAAACCCCAGGGCTCCCGAAGACGAAGAGGGCATGAAGTGCGGCTGAAGTGCAGCTGGCATGGGGATAAACACTCAAACGTAAGAACTGCAAAAAGAGGTTTCCTCCTGCCGTGTGGAGACCAAACCCAGGGTGTCATGCACACTTGGCTGCACTTCTGAGCTACAACCCCAGCCCCAAGAACTTTTCTAAAAACTAAGAACAAAATGCATATTCCTGAATTTGTTCTATAACCAACACTCTGTTCTTGAGTTTAAATAGAATATTCTTATAAGATAAGGTTCCAAAAAAAACCAGAACCAGAGCTGGGTGTGGCAGTGTGTGCCTGTGATAATCAGCTACTCTAGAGATTCAGGCAGGAGGGTTCAAGTGCGAAGGCAACCCAGGAATGCAGTGAACTCCATCTCAAAAACAGAGGGCGGGTGCGGCTCAGTGCTTCCTCAGCCTGTGCGAGGTCCTGGGCTCAGTACCTCAGACTGTACAACAGCAGCCACAAAACCAGAAGCCCAGGGCCGGGGATTTAGCTCAGTGGTGCTGTGGCCTGGCCTGGCTTGAAAGCTCGAGGTCCAAAACAAACAAACAAACAAACAACAAAACATTGGCACAAACGCCCAGCGGGAAGCATTCACCGTTTACCTCAGCATGTTCCATCGGGTTAGTGCCATACAGCCCAGCTGTAGCTGCTACTCGAGCCAGGTAGCGAAGTATGGAATTTACCTCCGTGAATGCCACGTTCCTAGAAACAAGCAGAGATGAGACATATGAATGCTCTAGCTAATCAGGAAAGGCATAAGACATATGGTAAAATGTAAAAGTATAAATCCTGATATATTTAACATTCTCTCTAGTTTCAAAAAATAGATCTGCTACTGTTTCTATCAAATAGCAATTTGTTCTCAAAGTATCTAGCTAAACCTACCATTCCCCCTGACAGCATTCTGTAGTTTTTTCATTTTTCTTTTACTTCTTACACACCTGTTTAGTGATGGAAATACAAACACATAACTGGGGTTTGGGGGAAAATAGCAATTCAAAACAAAGGCCAAGCCGGGGATTTAGCTCAGTGGTTCTGCCGCCTGTTTCACAAGCATAGGGTCCTGAGTTCAATCCCCAGTACAAAAACAAAAACAAACAAAATAAAGGCCAGGAAGCCAAGGATACACTGCCATAAAGAGGCTAGTGCCAGGCACGGTGGCTCACATATGTAATCCTGGCACTTTGGGAAGCTGAAGCAGGAAGATCACAAGTAGCAAGACCGTGTCTCAAAATAAAAAAAAACATAAAAGGGCTGAGGATGTAGGTCAATGTGAAGATACTGGGTTCAACCTGCAACATTAACAAAAGAGGCTAGAGCCAGAGATTTAGCTCAGTGGCACTGTGCCTGCCTCACAAGTGCAAGGTTGTGAGTTGGATGCCTGGTACCAAAGAGGGTGGGGGAAGAAAGAGAGAGAGAGAGAGAGAGAGAGAGAGAAAAGACAAAGACAACACAGGTTCTCTCACGCCCTGTTCTGCTAGGTCATCCTCTTATCCAACTCTAGCAAAACTGGAGGCATTCTCTACAGAGCACAGCAGGATTTCTCTGGGTAATCCCGTCAGCCCGAGGGCAAAGGAACCGAGGCAGAAACACCAGAGGTTCCCACATGAACAGTTCAACCAGACCACCCTTAAGTGAAGCACATAGCTTAGCAGCTTTAATCTCTCACTCTAAATTAAAACAAACAAACAAAAACCTTCAGGGTTGCCAGTTACTTGAAGAAAGCCTTTTAACAAGGACCAGGGTAAATAAAACATGTAACTTGGATAAATCAGGAAAAACTTAAAAAGCAAAGAAACAAAATAAGCCCTGGGGAAGGCAGCCCAGTGATGAGTGCTTTTCTACACATGTGATGCTGGGTTCAATCTCCAGTACCCCCTGCACACACCCCAAAAATTCTAAGTCTCCTTTCCCCCCAAAGACATTCTCTGCTGTAGACTTAGCAAATTTATTTGTTTCCTGTTATTGTTGATTTTAACTGCTTCTAATTCCCCACCAGAATGATTATTATAGAATTAAAAGCCTTAGGTATAAATCCTTTTCTACATTCTCATTTCCTTTAAAACAAATCATAGTGGAATAAGACAGCTAGCTCCCAAACAGACACCTCCGCACTGTGTTCTCTTTCAGGATGGTGAAGCGTAATTCTTTTTAGGAACAGCCTAATGCTCAAGTGAAACAAGCACACACTATTTAATGCTGAATATTTTAAAATGCCACTCAGTACTGGAAATACAGATGCAAAAGCACTTACTCAGAAACACGAAGAACATTCTCCTTCCCTTCTTCCACAGAAATGCTGACATCACCTTTCACGTGCTCCACTGCCAGCAAGGCTTCTGAAAAGGCCAGGATGAAAAGATTCCTCTTTAGGACCATGTAGGAGTTGTAACTCGAGTCATAAAGAAGTAAGGATGAATCAACAAGCCAATATCAAGGCTGCAAAGAACAAAATCCTCCACCCAGTCGTCTGTAGACAGGAAATCGACTCATATCTTAGAGAAATAACAAGTCAGAATGCACCCTAGCACAGTCTGCTCCTTCCAGTGCTCAGCTTTCAATCTGTGACACTAAAATTCGTCTTTTTCTCCCTGAAAAGACAGGAAGCAAGCAGAACAAGGCCTTGTATAAGCCCTCGTGCCGGAGGGATCACTACATGGTAGGTACTATGCTGAATGCTTTACAATCGCTGTAATTTTTAATGTTTGTAGGAATTTCAAAGAGTAATTTCCTTTATTCCCATTCTACAGAGGTTAAACCCTCAAACCCGATGCCACGTCACAGTGGCTAACCGGGTGGCAGTCACGTTTGAACCCAGGCCGGAAGCAGTCTAGACCTCAAATTTTAAAACATGGCGTAACAGTGCCTCTTAAAATGTAACAAAGTTTACTAAATCGATCCATTAACCCTCTGTTCCCTAATCCAGTTAAGATAAGTGCCAACTACTGACACCCATTTCTAAATAATACCACGCTCTACTGGAAGCAGGGTCCCTCACCTCACAGAAAGCACAAAATAACACTGGAAAACCTGCCTGGACCGGTTGTGCACTTGGCCTGTGCCCCTCTGAGACCTGCCCTATACGTACCTCCTGCTGTCACAGGGTTGAGAACTGGGTCTAGTTTGTGAGGGCTCAGCCCTCCTGTATGGACGAACCGGGTCGTGGGTTCGCCTCTCCCTCTCATGCACTCTTTCCCCTCTTCTCTCACAGCTTGCCCTCTAATGACACAGCAACAAGGTTTTTGCCAGATGTGGTCCCTCAATCTTGGACTGCTCAGACCCCAGAACTGTGAGCTGATAGATTCCGGTTCGTTATAAATGAACCAGTCTACAGTATTCTGTTGTAGTAGCACAAAAGCAGGCTAGGGCAGCAAGGAGTAATCAGAAGGCTCGGAAGAGATGCATCAAAAGGACCCCGAGGCCAGGCGGGAGGTACCCAGGGGCGAACTAAGGCGGTCTGACCCTAAGTAAGTGAGGCGCGTTTTAGCAGAGCCAGCAGAGTGCTGTCCAACACAAGAAAGGAATGCACACCAAACTGTAGCAGCAGCAAAGCAGATCAGCAGCCGGCTGGTGCAAAGGGTGGGGAGAGCGATGACTGCCAGGGGCATGAGGACATTTTTCTGCAGGAATAATTACATTATTATAGATGTGGTGGTTTACACACTGTACTGCTGTGCATCTCTCAGCAAATCTGTGCATCTATAATTGGTGGCCTTCTATGTATGCAGCTCAGTGACACTGTGACTGCTTCACAAGTGCAAGGTCCTGAGTCTGATCCCCGGTACCCAAACAAACCCCCCAAAATAAGTGGTGGCTTAAATAACACAAATCTAATTTTTAAAAAAACAAAATTAAAATGTAAAATAAAAAATAAAAATAACACAACCAATTGAATATAAATTGCTATGAATTTTTATGTTGTGGTGCTGGAATTGCATCCAGGGCCTTGTAATCACTTCTCGGCCTTTTGGCTAAGATCAAGTGAATCCAGGGCCTTGCGTATGCTAGGCAGCACCCTATGCCAAGAATTTTTTTTTTTTGTACAAAAAAAAGAATACTCTTCTCACAGGAGATGCCAACTAATAAATGTAGAAGGAATTATGGGACTGCAAGGTCTCTGTAATAATAAGCCAGGCAAGAAGCATCAGCAACACAGGTTCGATGAAGAGAGGAAGTCTGCTCAGTCCCCACGTTCTCCCCACTAAAACGCCTTTTCACTGGAGGAAAAGACTGCAGTGGGGAAAGCTGGCTGTCCACCCAAGTGATGGAGAATCGTTAGTGATGAAAAGTTAAACCCTTGCACCAATCAACTGGGCTACAAGGAAGACTGAGGAATCACTTCTGCGATGAAGAACAAGAAGCCACTGTGCTGTTCCAGCCTGATTCCAGCCACGAGGAAACATCAGAAAGGCCAATGAGGGGCACTCTTCAAGAAAGTGGTTTGTAATCTGCAGAGGTCATGGCTACGACCAATACGCCCTCTAGACTGAAGGAAACAGGGAGACAGGGCAACAAGGTGTAGCAAAGGACGGCGCGGGGTTTTGGTCCTCGCAATAGGAAGGACACGGGCGATGCCAGCACAACACTGAGGTCTGTGCATCACAGTAAGGACTGAATTGGCGAGCATTTCCTAAGGGTGAAGGTTGGGATGGACAGACACTGCCACTGGGCGGGGCACAACGTAGCCTATCTGCAGTGTGCGCGGCGAGGGAAGAGAAGGGGAAAGTTTTCTGTTCTATCCTTGCATTTTTTAAGCCTGAAATTATTTTAACATTAAAAAGCAACATAATGAAAATATATAGCTAAACTGTAGCAATGAAATTTATTTTTTCCAATATTTCTTCTAATTTTATTATTTAAAGATAAAATGTATCTGTCTCAAACAACAGAGAAGAATTTAATCAAAAGCAAAAGGGGACCGAGGATTTAGCTCAGTGGTGCCGCTGCCTGCCTGGCAGGCACAAGGTCCCGAGTTTGATCCCCAGTACCAAAAAAAAACAAACAAAAAAGTAAAATGGGAGAGCAGCAATCAGAAAAATATGTATTTTAAGAATCTGCTTATTCAAAATGACAACAGATTTAAGACTTCCAGAATCCTGGGAGACTGTGGTTTTCAGTTTCATAAATCACTAAGGAAAACAGACCTATCACCTCGGGATGATTTTCTAGGTGACATTAGTAAAAAGTATGGCTATTTCTAGAACGTGTTAGGAAGACTGTAGTCTCAGGAACCAAATGTCCTTGCTCATTGAAGCCACATTGTCTACTGTCTTTCCACACCAAGACTCAAATTCATCTTTAGAGTTTAATGATGTTTTTTAAGAGGTTAACTCAAAATTACTGGTTTTGACTAGTAATTTAATCAACTTAGTGGCTAGTGGCTAACTCAATATGCTAAAATGTTACATTTTAAATGATTATTAACCAGGTAGGGGAGTGCACCCTTGTAATCCCAGCACTTGGGAGGCTGAGGCAAGAGGATCACTGCACATTTGAGGCGTGCCTGGGCTACTTAGGGAGTCAAGGACAGCCTGAACTGTCTAGAGAGACCCTGTCTCAAAAAAAAGGGGTGGGGTGGGCCGTGGATTTAGTTCAGTGGTTCCGGCGCCTGCCTCGCAAGCACAAGGACCGGAGTTCAATCCCCGGTACCAAAAATGAAGGGGGGGAGCGCTATTAAATGGTGTTTTTAGGGCTGGGGTGGGTAGCTCTGCCCCGCATCGCACACATCCATACTAACTGCAGGCTGCTCCATCACCGCACCGCAGTCGAAAATGTAAACAGCGGTTTCATCAGCGCCTCCTGAACATTCGAAAAGTACTTCTGTACTATACATATTAATAAATACCATACCAGGAAACTACTTAAAGTCATTCGCAATGAAAAGCCAGACGTCCTAAGATATCTGTCCAGCACGCTGAAAAAGCAATTCCAAATCAGACTCCAGACGCACGCGGAAGATGACAGGTCTGACGTCGGCTGCACTCTCGGGTGGGGGTGCAGTGTAAAGCTGCCTCACCAGTCCGACCATCAAGGCAGTTACCGAACACCTTTAATTAAAATCGCCGCCACCTCACCTAAAATCCGAAATGCTAACATGCGACCTCTGAAGTCAGCAAAAGCGTACGGAAACGTCGGGCAAAAGGAACTCGGGATCTTCTCTGGGCGGTGGGGACGCGAAGGGAGGCGAGATGAGAACTGGAAGGAAAGGCGCTGAAAGAGCAGGAAGGAAGGTGGTGGGGTTTTACGTTTCACAGCGTTTATTCCTGCTCGGGAGAGCGCAGCTGCTGCGAGGAGCGGGTCGGCCCGGTGGGGACCCCCCGGCCCGACCGCCCCGCC
>NW_022900923.1:2721173-2724461 GCF_012274545.1 Fukomys damarensis | reverse complement strand
CGTCACGCCCGCGACGGCTACGTAATCGCGGCGCGTCTCACGCCTCTAGCCCTTACCGTCCGGATACTGACGTGGCGGCCACGCCGCTTCGGAAACTGACAGACTTTGGGGGCTTTACGACACTCCGTAAAGCGAAAAAAGGGTGGTTGTGGTGGGGGCGGTTGTTGCGCGGTGGGTGTGTGTGGGTGCAGTCGCTGGGAGAGCTCGCTCTGCAGACGGTCCTGTGACTCCGTTGCTTACCTTTTCCCAAAGGTAGTATGTTCAAGAAATATTGCCTAAAGGATTGATTTATGAAAGGCTTGAAGGAAAACTGCCAGGGCTGGGGCGCAGCTCAGCGGCGGAGCTCGCTGCGAAGCTGAAGGGTCCCGCTGGCCTGGTGTGGCCGGTCTGCCCGACTGCACCGCGCCTTCCCGAAGGTCATCGGGGGTGAGAGAAATGAAGGTATGTAGAAAGGCGACCAGGAAGACGGTAATTTTAAAATTGCACTGAAAAAAACAAAAAACATAGTTTACATTTTTTCCCTTCCGGGCTACTTACTCCTAAATTCCTGCGTCTTAAAAAAACCCGAAGGCTGGACCAAGGGTGTAGCTCAGCGGCACAGCGCCTGGCTGGCAAGTGTAAGGTCCTGAGTTCAATCCCCCTTACCGGGGGGTGGGGGGAATCCTAAAGCTTCTGTCGGACCCAGAAAGACAGATCTTGAACCTGTTTATCTGCTCTGCCTAGAGTGACCGAGTTAATGAGATCTTTCCTGCCCTTCGCCACTGCTGTCTCTTTGGCGTTGGAGATTCGTGCCTGAATGTGGTGTGTTGGGATCGCTGAAGCTGGGGCTTTTGCTCTCGAACTCCAGTAACAATACCAATGATCAGTTAACCAAGTAAAGAATTTTGCTAACATTTAAGTGAAGTATACCATCTGCATTCCTAGTCTACCTCCAGCCGGAGTCAGCTCCGGAATCATTCCTGCAGTCGCTAAAGAATGAACAGAAGAGCAGGAGAGCTAGTGAGGTGTATCTTACTAATGGAAAAGGACCAAGAGACGAAAGGAGAGAAAAGCGGGGAAGGGGACGCAGAAAGAATGGTGGTGTGTTACGTCCCCACGATAAATGTCATCGCTATGTACTGCAAACACGTGCTAATCAAAATAAAATTTTAAAAAACAACAATTTGTGCCTTCTGCTGTGATACCCAGTACTACAGATACCTTGTTATGATGGGACCTTATCAAGGTGGAGGTGACAGGAAAAGGCCACAACATGCATTTACACGGAAGGTAACATGATACAAAATGTACCTTATAACGTTCGATTTGAAATTATGGGAAAGGAAAATAAATTTGTAGCATTTTTTAGAAACCTGGGTATTCTTGAACTACCTGTTAGTTCTTGAAACAAACAGTGTTGAGTGTTGACCATTTTTGCTGAGCAGCCGTGACCAGCTGGAGCTCTTGGCTGTGGCCTAGAAGCATCCTAGGGGCCACCAGGCCTGCAAACTGCCTCCGCAGAAGAGTTTCCACGTTTTTGCCTCTTAGTGGTTCACTAACTGAGGTTGATTTATTCGTTCCATTTTTGGGCAAGTGTAGGAACGCTGGCTTCCAGCTGCTAGTTTTAAAGGGTATCCGAAAACAAGGTAGATGAGAAACTAACAAAATGGAAGACAGAAAGTCACCTGGACAGTAGCAAACTTAAATTGTATTTGTTTACATATCTCATCTTGTTTTGAGAAAGATTTAACCTACTTCATGTCAAAATGTGATAGAACAAGCCAGACCTGGGGGTGCATGCCTATAATTCCAGCATGCTGCGAGACTAAGGCAGAACCATCCCGTGTGAGCCCCGCCTCAGGACTCAGCACTACAAAGGCAAGTCAGGAGGGTAATAGAACAAAAAATCCAATTTTATTTCAAGAAAGAAAGAAAAATAATGTACCAGGAGGTGAGTTGGAGAAGCTAGCACAGTAAATACATGGCATCAAGCTTGTTCACTTTCTCAGAATAAGGCACGAAACTGGCCCCAAAACCAAGAGGAAAGCTATTTGGAAAAGCAGAATTGGCCTGCTCCATAGACCAGAATTAAATTTTTCCCAAGGTGTGTCATGGGGAGGGGGTGATCATGGAAGTTTTCAACAACCTATAACAGTAACTGTAGTACATTGATCATTTCACAAGATTTTTATGTATATCCATGTTCTAAGCAGTGTTCTTAGTGCTAGAAATATATAGTGAATGAAAACAAGTCCCTGATTTTATGAAGTAGACATTAGGATGTGGTGATACAGAAACTAAACACATTCGTTTCAGAAAGTGGTAAATTCAATTAAGAAATAGGGTGTGATGGCATTAAGAGAGATGGAATCAGAAGGAGCACTAAAGGTTGAAGACTTCTTGATAGAGTCCTTGCTCACACCAGGCACAAGCTCTACCTCTGAGCTACACCCCAGCCCAAAGGAGGCCTCTCCCAAGGGCGTCTGCTCTGGGACAGCCGGGAGAGAAGAGGCCGGGCATGGGAGGTCTGATGCTGCAACCCTGGAGGGAAAGAAAATGTGCATATTTTTCAGAAGAACACAGGTCCTGCTTTGAAAACTTTCACAGGCCTTTCTGTGGTACAACCCAGCACTACCGTCACTGCGCCGTGACTACGTCATTGCCAGGAACTACATTTTATGTGTCTCCGGGTCTCCAACACCGTGCTGTGTTCTTGGCTTACAGCAGTCTCAATAAATATTGGAATGCACGAATGGGAAGCAGTCTGCACTGTACTTAGTAACATGTAATTTCATTTAAAGATTCTGGACAAGGTGGTGTATGTGTTCTGGGAAGCTGAGACACGAGGATCCCAAATTCAAGTCAGACTGGGCAACTTAGAGACTTAGCAAAACCCTGACTCAAAATGAAAAACTAAAAAGGCTGGGGACATAACTCAGTGTGAAGGCCCTGGGCTCAATTCCTAGTATCAGAGGGAAAAAGGTAAGAATTCAATGTACGTATATCGCACATACAGATTTGAAAGAACTGAAGGAGGAACAATTTTGCCTCGTTTCTTGTCCTATCAGAGTCTTTGTTTTCCAGGGCTGGGGATGGAACATCAGGGCCTACACTGCCACCGGCTCCACCTCCAGTACAGCTCCAGCCCTCAATAAGCTCAATCAGCTTTAGTTGGAAATTGGTTCCTTCAGGATGCAGAGCATTTCCCTAGTACATGGGTCTGGATTTGATCCCAGTACTGGGAGGGGAAAAAAAAGGTTCCTTGTAATGAAATCGGTTGTTACTTTTTTTTTTTTTTTTTTTTTTTTT
>NW_022900923.1:2703964-2721131 GCF_012274545.1 Fukomys damarensis | reverse complement strand
TCACTATGTAGTTGAGACTGACCTGGAACTCACTATGTAGCCCAGGCTGGTCTCAACTCACAGCGATCCTCCTGCCTCAGCCTCCCAAGTGCTGGGATTACAGGTGTGCGCTGCCACGCCCGGCTTCAGTTATTACTATTATTGGTTATCAGGTTTCAATAGGTTGTTTTCAATGGGAAAATAGAAATCCAAATTGTTTCATGTATCTGTTGCTGTTAACAAACGAAAGTCAGCAGCTTCCAGCAGCAACCGTGCTGTCCCCTGTTGTGTTTGTAATGGGAATCGGGTCCACTGGCTGAGTGGCACGGCGACTCGTGGCAGCAGGCAGTGTCACTTGTGCCTTATGAAGGCCAAGGTGGCCGCATCCAGCTTGTGCCTGGGGTGGCAGTGATGGCAGCGGGGCTCAGCAGGGCCCAACGTGCTCGGTGGCATCCTCAGTGGTGGACTCTGGATGTGCTACCGGCTTCCCTGAGGATGGGGCTCCAGCCTTCTCCTCACCGACACCACTTACCAACTCCATGGGTTACGGGGAGTCACGGACCCCCACTTACCAGAGAGGCGACCATGCCATTCAACGCAGTGCACAGGCATTCCTTGTTTAGGACTGAACTGCACTGGGTGGCAGGTGACAGGTGCCACCTCCTACCTCATCAGGCACGGAGATCAATGCCTCAGGCGCAGTGGCAACTCTGCTGCAGAAATTGGTGAACTGACTACTTGGTTAAAATGGGTAGACTCCTCAGCTGGGAGGGTGAATGCTTTTTTTTCTTTTGGTACTGGCGATTGAACTCAGGACCTTGCGCTTACGAGGCAGCCAGTGATACCACAGAGCTAAATCTCTGGCCCTTTAGAGACGATTTTTTAAAATGCCCTGTGGAAACAATGTGATAGCAGGCAAGGGTCAGTTAGGACACTGCAGGGGCCGGATGCAGACCCCCAAACAGCTCACCTGGGTAAGCTGGATTTTCATGTATGAGGTTGGAGGAAATACCTTTAAAGTTATTCTTATATTGTACTATTTTTTTTTTTTTTTGGGTTTTTTTTTTTGTTTTTTTTTTTAAGACAACATCTCACTATGTAGCTCAGGCTGGCCTTGAGTGCACAGCAATCATCCTGCCTCAGCCTCCCAAGTATATGCCAGGTCTAGTTTGCACTTAGATTTTTTTATAATTAGGTTTGGCCCACTGTAGAGAAGTCCACTCCTAGAAAGAATAAATGGATTAAAGTCATGACTCTCAAATTTTTCCAATTATCAGGATCATCTTGTGGGTTTATATAATTTAAGAGCATGTGGGTAAGAATGAAGGTCTGTTTAGAAATAATAATTCCTCAGGTGTGATTTACACACCAATAATCTGTTACTTGGGAAACAGGCAGAAAAATCACAAGAACGGTCATCCTGAGAAACCGGGTGAGACACTGCCTCAGAATAAAGACAAAAGGAGCTGGGGATGCAGCTCGGTGCTCTGCACGGCAAAATACTGAAGAAATATACAACTGAGAGACATCCAGGTAGGCTTGTGGATGTGTAGATCTGGACCTGGGAAGTTCTCAGATACAGAGGCCCTGGGTGCAACCACACAAATGCATTAGCACTGCTGCCCCTGCCTCTCCTGCTGCTGCTCTTCTTGCTCCTGCTCTTCTTTTTACTTTTTAGATAGACTAGCCTCTCAGCGATTCCCCCTGCCTCAGCCTCCGGAGTGCTGGGATAACAGACGTGCACCTACACACTCAGATGCATTAGATCTTCAGGTGAGAAATAGAGCCAAGAGGAGACTCCTGGAGGGCAGTGACGTTTAAGGAGACGCAGCTAAGCAGGAAGATGTGGCAGAGTGGGGGATCGGAGACAGGATGAGTGGGTATGAGAGGGAGGGTCCTGCGGGGTCAAAGCCGTAGAGCTCTCCCTGCTGGACTCTGTTGCCCTTGAAATAATACTGTCACCCTATCCTGTGAGTCCTAGGTGTAAATGATCTCGATCATCAAGGTCCCCGGAGAATTTCTTAAAATGCAGAATAATAATTACTCTGTTTGGCCCTGTGAATCTGCGTATTTATCACAGCACTGGAGATTGAGCACAGGGCCTTCACACTGAGCTACATTCCCAGCCCCCACTCATCTAAAAAACTTTTTTTTTTTTGTTTGTGTTTTTGGTAACAGGGATCTAACTTGGGCCCTTGTACTTGTGAGGCAGGCAGTTGAACCACTGAGCTAAATCCCTGGCCCTAAAAAATATTTTGAGACAACGTCTTATTAGGTCATCCAGGCTGGGTTTGACCTGGCAATTCTCCTGCTTCAGCCTCCCACCAGAGGCTGAGATTGAAGGTATCACTGCACTGGCAATGAATCTACATTTAAAAAAAAAAAATCTTCCCAGATGATTCTTGTTTTTCTTCTTGGTACCAGGGATTGGTGCTTGTGGGGCAGGCAGTGAAACCAGAGCTAAATCCCTGGCCTCCAGATGATTCTGATACAAAGTTTTATCTGGAACTGTTTTGCCTTTTGTTTTTGTGCTACCACTGAACTTGGGGTCTTGTGCTGCTAAGCATGTGCTCTGCCAATGAATCACCCCTAGTGTGTCTGGGAACTATCAACACAAACCACTTCCTTCACCCAAAACAGAGATCAGAAGTATAAAAATGTAAGCCACTGTCCAAATGTGAAATGTTAGAATCTCTTATTACATGGAACAAAGACAGCCTCCAGCTTTCCACAGTTAAACTTTGTAATAATGCCACAGAATGAGTAAATTCTAATAATTTTCAAAGTAATAAAAAACCTGATAAATAACACAGCTAGGATTAAATAATTTATTTTGAAGAAACTTTTCCCATAAATGTCTCTTCATTAAACAGTAACAATATAAACATTCTTAACAGGAGTAGGAGCACTTTAAAAATTACTGAGAATTTAGGGTGAAATGCTGGAACTACTAAGTTCTGTGCCCTGAAGAAATCTGGTTTCCCAGACGGGAATGTTGATCACACCAGTGACCTAAAGGGTCAGCTAAAACTAAGCCTAATTTTTCTACCTAAAAAGAAATAATAACATGTTGAGTTTATAAGTTCTCCACATGTCAAGATTGGCTTGGTTTATGATTAATAAGCTAAATTCATTTTTTTGTTAAGACAGGGTCACGATTGGACCCAGGCTGGCCTTGAACTCCTGGGCCAGGTGTTCCTCCTGCCTCAGTTTCCTGAGCAGCCCCACACAACCACGCCTGGCTTTTTTAAACAGGAAAAGGAACATACAAAATTTATTACGTGCCCGAGGCATGGGAGTGTGACACTCCAATAAAGGCAATTTCTTTAATGCTATTTCTCTTCCTAAGTAACTAATACAAATTACTGATCAACGACAAATAATTCCATCCAATCAGATTTAAAATGTGCAGTTCTGAGAACCCAGTCCTCCTGGAGAGGGGATGAACTTCCTTTTAAGGGACCAGGGCCTTCTTGACAGACTCTGGGACGCGGCTCGCATAGTAGTCGTAGTTCCTCAGCGCCGCCAAGACGCCGGCGGAGTTCATGTGTTTTACGTCCTTGTAGTACCGCAGCGCGTTGCCGTGGACGTCGGTCAGCTTGCCTGCAGAGGCGGCCAAGGAAGGAGGTCAGGGCCAGGCCCGTGCTGAGCGCTCCCTCTGCACTGCTGTGCCCCAGCCTGCTCTGGTTGTTTTATTTATTTATTGTGGTTTTTTTTTGGGGGGGTTTGTACCAGGGATCGAACTCAGGACCTTGCACTTGCAAGGCAGGTTCGGTGCCGCTGAGCTGCATCCCCCGCCCGTCTGTTTCCTTGAGACAGGGTCTCTCTATAGCTCAGGCTGACCTCCTCCTCAGTGTGCTGCTGGGATCAGTGTACCCCACCACGCCTGGATCTGATGGATTTTGTTTTACAGTTTTTTGGTGCTGGGGCTGAGTCCCAGGGCCTCGTACCTGCAAGGCAAGGAAGTGCTCTGCAGTGGGGCTGCAGCTGTGCCTCTCACCAGGACTTAACAGGCACTGTTGGCAGAGAACGGATGGGAACTCATGTCTATCTGAAATGGGAAATCACCTTCATGTGTGTAAATGTGTAATGTAAGCCAGGCCTGGTGGTGCACTCCTGTAATCCCAACACTCGGAGGCTGAGGCAGAAAGATCTCTGAGTTCAAGGCCAGCCTGGACTACGTAGAGACCTCCTCTCCTCTCAAAAAAAAAACAACAAATAAATGGGCCGTGTATTTCTAACTCCTTCATTTTTAGAACTAGAAGTGAGATACTCACCAGTGTGGCTTGAAAGAGAATTAAGTGTGTATGTTTACTGTTCTAAAAATATAATTGAGGAACATCAGTGATGGTGAACATTTTTTCTGGTGCTTTGAGACAGTCTGGCTAGGTAGCACAGGCTGATCCTCCTGCCTTAGCCTCCCAAGTGCTGGGCCTACAGGCGTGTGCCACCATGCCCCGCACCAGACATTTTACTTTTCAAGGAAGAGAGACTTCAAGAGCATTAAAACTGTTAAGACAGGGGAGCCCACATGAGGCATGTAGGTGCAAATTCCTATGGTGAATGTGATCGACAGGTACGACACGTGTACTAATAAAAAACTAAAAATAAACAGAGCTGGATTAAAAAACAACTGGATTCAGACCAAAGTCCCAAAAAGGGGCAAAAGAAAAACAGATTTTCTGAACATCCCCTCACTCACCCATGAAATGCGAGCTCCAGCCTGGACACCTCTCCTCTCCCCACAGCTGGCACAGGACTAGTACTGGATGTGAGGTCTTGGCAAGATACTCACCTCCCACCGCGCGTAAGATAACTTCTGGCGCGCAAGTGTCCCACTTCTTACATCCGGGGCTTGCGAACACGTAGGCAGAGGCCTTGCCTTCGATCAGCTGAATGATCTGGAAGGTCAGAAGTGAGAACTGTCCCTGCCTGCAACAGGGCAGGCGACAGATGCCAGAGGAGGTTGTTTCTGTGTCCACTTGTCCCACCCACTGCCCTGCCCCACCCCACTCATGCTGAAGCCTCTGCCAGGGTTACGAGAAATAAGTAAAAGGGCCTGCCTCGCAAGTGCAAGGTCCTGAGTTCGATCCCCGGTACCGGGGAAAAATAAGTGGGGGGATAATAAGCTCCATGCATCTGAAGGGGGAGGGACTGGCCAAGTAGAGCTACCAGGAGGAAACCCGCAGTCTCCAGATGGCATGTCAGATGAAATAAAGCTTTCTTTATATTCATTTTGTTTTTTCTTACTACAAAAGCAATTTACGATGGAACAAAATTGTTTACATTTCTAAAATATTGGCTGTTACGAAGTAAAGCAGAGCCGCACAGTGTGGCGATGCCTGCACATCTTAATCCTCACAGGAGTGCGGTGCTGACCCGCTCCTAATGCTCGGATCATCCCTGCTGCTGCTCCTATTACCACAGTGCCAACTTTTGTTTTGTTTTATTTGCTTCTGAGACAGGGTCTGAGACCATACGTAGCCCAGTCTGGCCTTGGACTCTAAGAGATCCCCCTGCCTCAGCCTCCCAAGCCCTGGGATCCCAGGTGTGTGTCACCACGCCCGGCCTAGGCTGGGGTGTTCGGGATCTGGGGCAGGGAGAAGTGCTGGAATGTGTGCCCCAGGACCGGCCTCCTGGGAAGCCACGTGGCTGTGTGCCAGCGATGCTGTCCAGCTGCGTGGACAACAGAAGGGGGAGCACTGGGGTCCACGGGCAGAGCCATGGGGACAGGGTGCAGAAGAAGAGGGACTGCTGGAGGAGATGGGGCCATGGCGGTGTTGCTACCAGGTGGGGCAGGAGGACAGCAACCTGGGACAGCATCATGGTGCGGCCAGGACAGTGGGCTGAGAGCAGGCAGGAGCAGAAGCGCCCGCTGCACTGCGCCCTGGGCCAGGCCGGGAGAGGATGGGGGCCTGCAGCACAGGGCTCTCAGGGCCCAGGGTCCCGGCTGAGACCTGAGCATCTCTCGGCGCTGCCCCACCTTGTTCCCCGCGCCACCCACGCGCAGCACAGCGTCAGGCTCCATGGCGCTCACGCAGTCCGACACCAGCTTGCTGCCGTGCGAGCGCGTGGTGGTGACGATGTGCTTCCCGGCCGGGGCCTCCTGCAGCTGGAACCCGAAGGCGCCCAGGCCCAGGACACCCCAGATCGTCCGCCCCAGCTCGGCATCGGGTCCTGCCTGGTGACGGGAGAGAGGACAGAGCTGTCACCACGACAAGGGAGGCATCGGCAAACTCTACTCAGTGACGCTCGGGACACGGCACACTTGGAAATTAAGAACAGGACAGTGTTATAAATACCAGAACCACATCACTGGCAGAGAACCAAAGGACTCCTCCCAGCAGAATAAGGTGATTATTCTTTCTCTTTTTGAGCCAGGGTCTCATTCTGCAGCCCAGACTGGCTTCAAACTCACAATCCTCCTGCCTCAGCCTCCTGAGTGCTGGCACCACAGGTGTGTGCTACACCCGGCAGGTGTTTATTCCCACTGTTGTTTTACTTGATAGTTTCAGAGATGCTGAAGGAACTTCTGCTCATTCCCCAGAGTCCTTGGGAAAGGAAGCTTCACATATTGATTGCTGTTTCTTTCTCAGCCAATGATCTGCTTGTTACATTGAAAATAGCCATTTTCAAAAGGTACGGAAGCCCTCGGGAACCAAAATGCATGCTGATGTCTGCTTTCCTGATGTGTGGGCCGCTGTTACTGCGGTGACAGGGACAGGGTGAAAGATAAGCTGCACTGGACCCCTGCAATCTCAGACTCTGTTTCCCTCTGCAGAGCTCAGGGAATTCAGCTGCATTGTCACAATTGTGCACTTTCTAGAGAAGCCACCGCCTGCACATCAGGGACAGGGGAAGCGAGGCAGAAACTAACGAGTCACAGACCATTAAAGTGATGTTAATAATGCTGTAGGCAGGTTTCACAGACCTGGACACCAAGCAGGACTGGCCACCACTCCCAGTGCTTTATCTCAGTCTCCCTCAAGGCAACCCCACGCAGCAGATGTTATAATCCTTGTTTTAAAGATGAGAAAGTGAGATTTGGCATCACTGAATAACCTGACTGAGGATTCTAGGAAGTCCACAGCCAAACCCAGCTCATCCTTATTCAAAACAGTTTTTCTTTCTTTTCTTTTTTTTTTGGTACCAGGGATCAAACTAAGGTCCTTGTGCTTACAAGGCAGGCAGTGGCACCACTGAGCTAAATCCCTGGCCCTGAATTTTTCTTTGTTGAGACAGGTCTCCCATGCTGCCCAGGCTGAGATCAGATGATCCTCCTGTTTCAGCCTCCTAAATAGCTGGGAGGACAGGCATGTTCCCCTGTGCCTGGTAAGACATTCATTTTTTCTTTTTTGTAGTACTAGGGGATGAACCCAAGACTTTTGGCTTGAACATGAGATCCTGTCTCAGCCTCCCAGGGCTGGGGTTTCAGCGCAGCACCATGCCTGGCAGGATGGTACCCATCCCTGAGCCAGCAGGCCTGGGTCACCATCCTGTTTGTCGTCCTCAGGCTGCACCCGGGTGCAGTTAGTGTGTGCTGAGTTCAGGTTGCAGTTGGGTCCCCAGGCACAGACCCGGAAGCTGAGCTGGGAGCCTGGTGTCCAGCAAGCGCCCCTCCCTCCCGAGTCTGGGCCACAGGACAGGCTGCAACCAAAGAGCACAGATGGCAATCACTGAGCCTAAGCTCAGGCCCCCCAGACACCAGCACCCCGCTGTGCTGGTGAGAGGAGAGCACTGCGGACAGTGGCATGAGTGTCCTGGTCCCCGGAAGTCACACTGCTTCTGTTCAGGGACAGGCAGTGCCTGGACCCAGGGTCCTAGTGCCCCGTGAGGCATCTGGGACCCACACTGTGGCCTCAGTCCCGGGACCTCATTCTTTCCAAGGTTCTGTGTTCATTTTCACTTCTTGTTGCTTTTGTTTTAGTTTTATTGAGACAGGGTCTTACTGTGTAGCCTAGGCAGGCCTGGAGCTCATGATCCTCCTGCCTCAGCCTCCTGAGTACAGGGATTACAGACTGATTTTCTGAGGCAATAAATGATCACACTGCATCTCATGGCTGGATTAATTAAGGTTCATCGTGGCAGCAAGACATGGTGGCACACCTGTGTGATCCTGGCAATCAGGAGGCTGATGCAGAAGAAGCTGGAGCTTGAGCCAGCCAGGGCAACTTAGCAAGACTGCCTCAAAAAAGAAAATAAAAGATTAGTCAGGATAGGGGCGCACGCCTGTAATCACAGCATCCTGGGAGGCTGAGGCAAGCAGATCACAGGTTTGAGCCCACTCTGGGCGGATGAGCAAGACCCTGTCTCAAAAGGGAGGTGCTGGGGATGGAGGCCGGTGTGTGGGGCCTGGGCTCCACCCCCATCAGGACTCACGACTGCTGGGACACAGCTGAGATGGGAGGGCGCCTGTGTGCCCCACTGCTTCCTTCTGGTGTCCCCGGCTTTGGGGCTGTCGTGTGGCTCAGGAGAGCCACCCGGAGCCACGGTGAGCTCTGGCCCTGACTGCGCCGCAGCTGTCACCGCTCGGGGTGACCCAAGCTCTGCCTGAAGGGGACAGTGGGGCCCTCAGGGCCACGGCGAGGATGAAAGCAACAATGCACATGGACGGAGCCTGGCCACATGCGGGAGCCCCTGGGCCCGACTCACGGCAGCGCGGCGTCCAAAGCCGAGGCCGCAGCAGGAGAAAAGGAAAGAGGACAGAGCGCATCCGGAGGGGACGTGTGCGGGACAGGCAGAGGACAACAGCAGCACAGGGGCGCCAGGCACCCGGCCCTCTCCTCCCTGTGGGCGCCAGGCCCTGGCTCTCACCTCTGCTCCCTTGCTGTGCTCCCTGAACACCTGCTTTGCACCGTTCTGTGGAGAATGAATACAATTTCCCTAATCTCCAAAAGAAGGGAGAAAATTAGTAACAAGTCTCGGCCCTTAGCTCGCTACTGCTGATGAAAAGTCCCATGCTTTACTCAGAGTTTTCCAGAGCCGAATCAGAAGTAACAGTGGGGTCACACTATAAAGTGCACACGAGAACTCCGCACATGCACGAGCAAACACTGCGAGTACTGTGGTCACCCAAGCAATCCGGCAGGACGGGCGCTCCTGACAACGCATTTCTCTTTTGCTACGTTGTTAGGAAGACATGATTACACCAAAGTTGCTAATGATATATAAACAGCAGGAAAAACAAGTTCATATCAAAAGTAAAGAGTAACCCTGCTCTTACATCCAAACGCAGAGATACTGACCTCGGCACTACTCTGCTTCTCTGCAGGTCGACCCAGGTCACGTTAACATGGCAAGTGCAAGTACTGTAAGTATTTCACCTCAGTTTCCTTTAAATTCCTTAACTGTACTGTCTTCCTTGGAAATTGCCCAAGTCTCCTGCTTCTACTGGTGGTGGGCCTCAGCGATGATGAGCTCCGAGCTCTTCCCTGAGCCACACCCTCCAGGCCGAAGTCCGGAAATTGCTCTGGCTGGGCTTGAACGTACGTACACCCTCCAGCCTCAGCCTCCCGAAGGGCTGGGATCGAGCGTGAGAGTCTGGGCTCTAAGCAGGCAGTGTCTTTGAAGCCCAACAGAGAGTCAAAGCAGATTAGGAGAAACAGAAGAGAAGAGTGCAGGAGCAGGCTTAGTTGCTATGGAAACTGCCTGTGGTTTTTGCCCTGTGCGGCTTTACCTGGGAGCCGCGTGACTGGCGTCTCCTTTGGACAGAAATGGTTCATTTCTTCAGTCTGCTTCAAGAACCACCTGTACATCAGTTGCCCTGATGACCACGCTAGTCAAGAACCACAGGAGTAATCCCCAAACTATGTACATGAAACATACGACGCCCAGCACGTGTCCGTGCGCACACACAGCGGGTACGAACGCCTGGGAAGGGCCTGGAGACCCACCAAGCACGGACGTGACGGGCCATACCTGGTAGTTGTAGTAGGGCTGGTTGATGACGCCCGCTATGGCCTCCCCCTCGTAGGCGACGCCGATGAGGACGGTCACGTTGTCGAGGAGACCTGCAGAGGAGAAAGGCCACGTCTGCCACGTCTGCCACGTCCGGAGCTTTCTCGGGCGAGGACTCAGCGGCAGCTCAACAACCACGTCGGGGTTTTTCTGAGACGAGGAGTGAGGTGAATCCGTGTGCTGAGTGCACGTTTCTCTGTTTCCTTCTATCGCTGTCTCCATCTCTTTGTGTCTCCCTTTGTTTCTTCCTCCCACCCCTCCTCTGGTACTGGGAAGCGTTTGCACTGAGCTACACTCCCGATCCTTTTTGTTCTTTATTTCCAGACGGGTCTTACTAAACCGCTATTCACCCAGTCAGTGGTTCATCCATGGTGAGGCCCTCCTATGGTGAAATATACAGACTCTGAGAGCTGGCCAGAGACACAAACAGTGTCAGCAAGCATTCTCATGCTGTTAATATCCATTAAAGCCGCCTGGAGCTTCCCTGTTTGCCAGTGGTTGGGCTTTTTGTTTGCCTGTTTGGTTTTAAGATATGGTCTCGCTATGTAGCCCAGGCTGGCCTCAAACGCTCTGGGACCCTCATGCCTCAGCCTTCTGAGTGCTGGGACTGCAGGTATGAGCCCCCACATCCAGCTTCCCTGTCTCAATAATCATGAATGTAAGATAACCACTGCCAAGGTGAGGAAGAGGTGTGAGCACGATGCTGTTTTCCAATAAACACACAAACTATCCAATGTTACAAGCAAGTGTCCCAGCCTGGCCTCACTACTGGGAAACAGGAATACAAAAGAGATACCTTCAGTGTACTCCTTGGTGCCGTCCAGAGGGTCAACCCAGACCACAAGCTAAAAAACAAAAATGTAACAAGGAAATCAAGTGTACACCTGTACAAAATTCCAAACACAGGTAGTAAATAGACGTAGTCCAGTTCTGGACACAGTATCGGAACAGCTTGCAAAGTGGAACCATGTGTGCTTACGGGTGACCTCCTCCAGGACACAGTTCCAATAAGCAACAAAAAACAAACGGCTCATGAAACTGACAACAGTTTAAGAGCGAAGTTCCTGCTGCCCCGGGTGTTCAGGGTTACGCGGGACAGGCCACCCTTAATTCCTGGAATCACAGCCTGCTGGGAACCTGTTTGCTGAGTGCACGCTTCTTTCCATCTCTCCATTTATTTTTCTGGTACTGGGAAGCCCTTGCACTGAGCTACCTCCCCAGTCCTTTTTATCCTTTATTTTAAGACAGAGTCTTACTAAATCATCAAATTACACAGGCTACACTGGAACTTAGAACCCTCCTGCCTCAGCCTCCCAGGGTGCTCGGATTACAAGCGTGCACCAACCATCCCAGGCGAGAGCACACTTATGGTGGATACCAGCACGTCCCCTTTCCTTTGTATCCTGCACACCACAGAGCAAAGCACCTTACTCGTAGTATCACATTCAAATGTGTTAAATGATTTAAAGATAGAAAACTATAGAGGAATGGTTAAATCTGAAGCCACAGACTAACTTACGTTAAGCAACTATAGTAGGTGAGACGACTGGCCTGCTGAAAACATCAGATGGTAACCTGATCTTTCGTCTCCTTCTGGACCCAATTACCATTGAAACAAGTTTTTTTTGTGGTAACTGGGGTTGAATCCAGGCCCCCGCATGTGGTAGGCAAACCCTACACTGGCTTTTGTTTCTTTATCGTGAGACAGCATCTTACTAAGTTGGCCAGGGTGGCCTCACACATGTGATCTACCTGCTTCAGCCTCATGAGTGGCTGGAATTATCATGATCAACTCAATGAGATATTTTGCCACCAAATCTACTACTAAAAAAAGTATGATTTTTTTTTTCTCACAAGTATTTTTAATAATGATTTCAGGGTGGAAAGAAAGAAAACCTACAAGATGAGAAGCTGGATTCCAAGTCAACATGTTGGATGTCCCATGTGGCTAAAGGTTTTCAAGTTCTTGGTCAGGTGTGGTAGTGCACACCTATAATCCCAGCACTCAGGAGGCTGAGGCAGGAGGATCACTGCGAGTCTGGGCTATACAGTGAATACAAGGCCAGCCTGAAAGACACAGCAAGATCCAGTCTCAAAGGCACAACTACCGACTTCCCTCTGCCCTACAGGAATGAGGAGTGTGGAGCTCGCCTCGGGGCCTTACGTCCTCCTCTTTAATGGCCAGGTACTGCGCTGGGCACGGCTTCTGCAGGATCTCCTCCCACTGGTCATCTTCGATGAGCTCCTGGTCCACGCCCCCCAGGGGCAGGTCCTGCGCAGGAGACAGGATAACGTGATAGTCATCAGCTGTTGGGGTCCAGAGGCTACAGCGGCCCCCTCTGCTAGTCCTTCCCTTTACCGCTCACGGTCACATCCTCCAAAGCAAACCTAACGAGACCACCAGGGCCACTGGGAGATGCCTGAGATCGGCTAAATGGTCCCAACATCAGCATCCTGAGCCGGATTGGGAGAGGAAAGACTCGAACATAACTACTCTCAATTAGAAGAGATACTTAAGAGCCGGCTCTCGAGGCGCACACCTGTAATCCCAGCACTCAGGAGGCTGAGGCAGGAGGATCATGGTAGTTTGAGGCTAGCCTGGGTTACACAGTGAGACTCTGTCTCAAAACACCAACCTTCCCCCAACACCCTACAAAACAGAAGAGACATCTATTCTTTTACATCTACAGTGCAGCAGTCTTTGGGTACACATGCAGGCGACCCCACTTTATTCACTTATTTTGAGCCCACGTTTAAAAGCTGACAAAGCCCACTCTACTCCAAAGTTCGAGCACTCTGCAGTTTTTCTTACTTTACTCCCTGGTGCTGGGTACTGAACCCAGTGCCTCACGCTTGCTTGGCGGTCGCTCTGCCACTGAGCCACACCCCTGGCCCCAGACTCAGCCCCCGCTCCATGGCGGGGACACCAAACCCTCCCCACTGAGCTGCATCGCCCGGCACTGTGACTGTCAGTGTCCTTCGGAGGAAGCCACCCAGAGGTCAGGCCCAGAAAGGGACCAGAACAGCTCGAAAGGAAGTGCTTGCCCCACACTGGGCCTGGAGCTGGGAAATGACCAGGCCACACCCGCAGCCTCGCCTCACCTCCTCCCCTATGATGGTCAGCCTGGGGAACTTCCGCGCCAGGGAAGAGCAGATGCTCATCTGCACCAGCCGGTCGGCTTTGGTCTGCAGGTCTGTGGCGCAGGTCTGCGGCAAAGGGAGGAAACTTGGCTGGGACCGGGAGAAATCACTCCCAGGGTTCTCGAGGGTGTCCAGCGATTCGCCTCCCACCAGAACTCAGTACGGATACAGTCCTGGCTGCATGGCTCCTGCTTTCTCATCGGGGCAGTGTGGCTACTGTGGGGAAGGTTTTCTGATCATTTTTATGTGGTGTGGGGAGGAGACCCACGGCCAGGCCCACCAGCCACACACTCCTTATGACTTCATGTTTTCCTCCTGGTTGAAAAGTGTTACTCCTAAGATCGCTCAAATGGGAAAGGGGAGCCGGGCATGGTGGTGCACACCTGTAATCCCAGCAAGTGGGAGGCTGAGGCAGGAGGATCACTGTGAGTTCGAGACCAGCCTGGGCTACATAGTGAGTTCCAGGTCAGTCTGAACTACATAGTGAGGCCCTGTCTCAAAAAACCAAACAAAGAAAAAAACAAAACAAAACAGAAAAGGTGAAAGGGGACCAGAAGACAGAGGTGGGAGGGGAGGAGAAAGAGGGAAGAAAAAGAACCTAGACACGTTAGCTGCAGGCACCAGCGCCCCATGAAGCAAGGGAGCATCTCTTCTGCAAATACAAATAAAAAGTTAAAATTAAAAAAAGGGCGGACTGGGGATTTAGCTCAGTGCTTCTGCTGCCTGCCTCGCAAGGGCAAGGACCCGACTTTGATCCCCGGTACCCCAAAAAAATGGGTTAAAGGGAAGAAATTCGTGATTTTTCAGCTTTTATGTCTATTGCTACCTGTCTGCATGGCTAACGACGCATTCCCTGGGGAGCTGGTGCACGTCCCCTTCCCTCTTCGTCCCCTCCCTCCACCCTCAGTCCTTTCCACTGAAGAAAGATCGGTCTCCCTGCTTCCTCTTACCTTTCATTTTGCTCTTTACTTATATTTGGGTTTCCCGTGTAGGAGAAGCCGTGCAATACTGAAGCCTGGGGGTCTGATTTACTTTACGTAGCGTTATGGTGTCAAGGTGCGTCCGATTCCCTGCATGTCCTTCCAGTCTGTCCTTTATGGCACAGCGGTACACCGTGGTGCGGAAATACCGCATTTCCTTTATCTGTCTGTCTGTCCGCGGACTTGCAGGCCGCTTGCAAGATTCAGCTATTATGAATTTGGCTGCTACAAACATGGTTACACTGTACATGGGTCACTGTCACATGGGCTTTAACTCTTCTGGGGCGGCACCGAGAAGGGGTATAACCGGTTCAAGTGGAATTTCTGTTTAGTTTTTTGAGGAGTCTACATATAAGAAATTTATTATTTCTTTTCACCTTTAAAAAGAAATATTTTATCCCATTCCCTCCCTCAAGCCAACTCTTCCCTGTGTACAAAAGCTTTTGTTTCCATGTTTTCCTTCTATTTTCACTCTTTTCTTGTCCCTTCTCGTTATGATTTTTTAAAAGAAAGGTTAAATACTACATTGAAGTTTTGAAAGTGTGCATTTATACATCTATAAAACTTCCCTCATTAACCCTAATCACCTAAGAGATTTTCACGACAACTCACTGGCCTGGGGAGGACTTCCTGCTTCTGCAGTCTGAGGAACACAGGGGGCGCAGGGGTGCTACCACGTGGCCCAGCCCGGTCACTCTGTGGAGCAGTGGGCAGCTGCAGTCCACACCGCGGTCTCCTCCTTAGGTTACCTTCCCGGGGCTGTGCAGGACTGGTTCGGCAGGGTTACAGATATCTCATCTTAGACGAGAATTTTCCTGGGATCTCAAGCTGAGATGGACATGCAGCTTCCTGCCACTCTGAAGTCTGCCTGTTATCGCATCTCAATGGGAAGAATTACTTTGCTGAAATGGAAACCGACAAAGGGGTTTCATGCCCTACAGGAATGGCCAGGTGCAGCGGTGCCTATGATTCCCACACTCAGGAGGCTGAAGCAGGAGGATACAGAGTTCAAGCTTAGCCGGGCAACTCAGACCCCGCTTCATAAATATCTGCTGAACGAAACTACTGAGTAGATTTGTTGATTTTCAAGATGAATTACACATCAATCACATTTGGAGACTTCTGCTATAGAGAAAAGAAATAAAGACAAACAGCCACTTAGCCACCTATCTGAGGAAAGCTACCTCACCTCTTTTCTCCTCTAAGATAAATTCCTGCTCTTTCTGCCAAGATGAGTCACAACCAGCCCTCGGGAATGAACTGAGTTTGTAAGTGAAGGGCCGCTGTACAACCACCACTGAAAACGTACCCCTAACAGGCGGTTACTTTTGTGTCCTCCCCACTGCCCGCTGTGGGGCAGCAGTTCATTTACTTGTAAGCCCTTATGAAGTTAACGATCACATACAGATGACCAGGCGGGGCCAAAGATCACTCCCAAAGCCATCGGGGTCCGTGGGTCACCCGGACCGCCCACGGCCGTCCTGGGGTGCACCAGAGCAGGGAACCCGTCAAGGGGCTGCAGTACCTTCTCCACGATGCCCAGGTCTCCCTCGGCGATCACGCGTCTGACGATCACACCGGCCTTCTGCGCGATGGAGTAGGCCGAGGCCACCAGGCGCATGAGCACGGAGGGCCCGGACGCCATGGCCCCTGCGGAGGAGGAGGAGGAGGTGACCCCAGGGCCCCTGCTGTGCCGGGTCTGCTAACCATGCACCACCGCGCTCCAGCAGTCCTGCAGCGCTGCTCCCCGGGTCACCTCAAAGCACAGGGGAACCGGCCAGGCGCTCCGCGGTGAGAAAGCTGTGTGTGGAGTGTGCAACCTGCGAACCTTGGAAACGGCGTCGGGCTAAACTACACCCGCCTCAGGGGCCAGTGTTTTGGACGCGGTGGTGAAAAGACGGTAACCCAGCCTCTGTAATGTAAAACTGATCAGGGCCAGGCAGGCACGGTGCACACTTGTAATCCAAGCACTCAGGAGCCTGAGGCAGGAGGGTAGCATGTCCGAGCTCAGCCTCCTGGGCAACTCAGTGACACTGGATCTGAAAATTTAAAAAAAAAAGAAAAAAAAAGTGCCGAGGATGCCGCTTGATGGTCATGCTTGCCTAACATGTGAGGTCCTGGGTTCAATACCAGCTCTGAGAAAAACAGGTATGGGTAATGCAGGGACTGACGCCCATGGGTGATCAGCAAGGAGCAGGGGCCATGGCGAGGTCCTGCCCTGGGCCGGCTCTGCACCCTGGTGACTGCAGCTGTCTCCTAAAACCCAGCGCACAGCACTGCCCAGGGCCTGCACAGAGCTCGTGGGTCCTGTGTGCCCATCTCAGCAGTGGACAAGCAGCAAAAGCAAGGCGATGGACTCAGGCCCTTGTGCCTGCGAGGCAGGCATCTGAACCACTGAACTAAATCCCCGGCCCTTTCTTAAATACTTTTTAAGCACACAGATTCCTTGGCTCTCGGCATAAGGAAATGAACCTAACCATGTGATCAAAGCACAGAATCTGCAGAAGTACCCATTGGCCTTTCAGATCCTGTCAGGCCATGTCGCAAATGGGAATCACTTCCTGTGGCCAAAGGGGGGTTGAGCCAGGCTGTAACCGGCCACAGGCTAAGGCAGACCATGCCAGGGCCTCCCTCTGGGCCTCTGTCAGAACAGTGCGGTGTGAAGGCCCTGACCCCTGAGGTGCTGGCTGCGCTCACACCCCGGCCCAGCACACGGCAGGCAAAGCCGCTGGATTCTCTGGCTTCCAGGTGGAGCGGTGCGGCGCTGTGGACCAGAAGAGGATGGCGTCCGAGAACCGGCCAGGCTCGTCCCTGCCCAACAAGAGATGGAGCGTGCGTGTGCGTCGTGAGCATCAGACAACCCGGCCAAGCTCCACTCACACACACACACGCGGTTCTTATTTCTGCTCCCAGAGGGGCACAGGCCGGCGGGGTCACAGTTCCCACAGCTGTGCAAGGACCCTCGACTTCAGGGTCACTACACCCTGAGTCTCAGCATAGGTCCCTTTCCACACCCTCTGGGCTTAAGGCTTAAAGCAAATATGAGAGAGGTTGCATGCTTCTTAAGGCAGCCAACTAATCCTTATCCACTGAAAAAACTTTTTTTTTTT
>NW_022900923.1:2699704-2703202 GCF_012274545.1 Fukomys damarensis | reverse complement strand
TTGGTTTTGGTTTTTTGAGACAAGGTCTCACTATGTAGTTGAGACTGACCTGGAACTCACTATGTAGCCCAGGCTGGTCTCAAACTCACAGTGATCCTCCTGCCTCAGCCTCCCGAGTGCTGGGATTACAGGTGTGTGCCACCATGCCCAGCTGTGGCTAATTTGTTTTAAAAAATGATTTTCTTGGGTTCAGGATTTAGCTCAGTGGTTCCACCACCTGCCTCGTAAGCACAAGGTCCTGAGTTCAGCCCCTGCATGGGGGGGTAGGTTTTCTTTGCATTCTTTTTTTGTGGGGAGTGGGTACCGGGGATTGAACTCAGGACCTTAAGTTTGAGAGGCAGGTAGCAGAACCACTGAGCCAAATCCCCGGTCCTGCACTCTTCATATAAAAATACACTCTTGTCAGGCATGGTGGCACACACCTGTAATCCCAGTACTTACTTGGGAGGCTGAGGCAGGAGGATCACAGTGAGTTTGAGACCAGCCTGAGCTACATAGTGAGTTCGAGGTCAGTCTCAACTACATAGTGAGACCCTGTCTCAAACAAAACAAAACAAATTAAAAAAAACACACTGGGTCAATGAATGGTTTTTTATTAAAACTAAGGCATGAGGGTTGGGGATTTAGCTCAGTGGTTCCTCTGCCTCCCTTGCAAGCACAAGGTCCTGTGTTCGATCCCTGGTACCAAAAAAACAAAACAAAACACAAAACAAACAAACAACAAAGCTAAAGCATGAGGCATAAAAATACAGATGTTTTATAAACTTGTGCAGGCCATGAAAGTATAAAACCAAGAATTCATAAAACAATACAATATATCGGTGAATTTAAACAAAAATGAAAACTTCTACATAGGCAAAATACCCTAAACAGAGTTAACAGATAGATAGTGGGCAAAAGGAGAAAAAAAAATCACTGCCACACCCTGGAGGGCTGAGATCAGTTGTACAGGGTTCCCTGCATCAGCAGGCCAAAGGTGAATTATCCAGTAGAAAGGCGGCCCAAGGACAGGGCGGAATCTCTAGAAAAAAAGGATCAATGTCACCCATTAGGACAGAAATGCAACCAAAGCAGGGCGAGGTGGCTACTCAAGGTCTCAGGCTGGCGTGGGCAGCACAGCCAGCGGGTCCCAGAGGGCGGGGACCTCGCTCCAGAGCACCAGTCCTCAGAAAGGCCCAGAATGTCCTGCAGGCCTGGAAGTTTGCACAAAAGCCAACTGAAGCATTTGCTATTGTAATGGAATTTAGCGTTGGGCGGAAGAATTTCTAAATTTGGGTGCATTAAGAAGCTCGAAATCTAGCTAGGAAATGACCCCGCAGTACGAAAATAAAGGCACAGATAAGTTCAAATTCACCGGGCATGGTGTTGCACACCTGTAATCCCAGCTCGGGAGAGGCTGAGGCAGCAGGATCGCTGCGAGTTCCAGGACAGTCTGGGCTACATCGTGAGTTCAAGGCCATCCTGAACTACATAGTAAGAGCCTGTCTCAAATCCCCCAATAAAAAATAAAATAAAATGATGACGCCTGTGAATGTAACGGAGATATCTGGTGAGGCAGCATGATTCACGTAGTTTGTTTTTTTAAAGACATAAATCCTTGAAATCTCCCTTTATCTGTGCAAAAGGATGGTGGAGTTAAGGAAAGAAATTAGGAGTTGTGCCCAAGGCCCTGCCCTCCCTGGCAGAGGAGAAACTTACAGTGCCAAAGATGCAACGACGTTAGGCGGAAGACCGCGTTCTCAAATTGCAGGTCCCTCGCGGGGCTCACTACCGCGCTCTCCGCAGTCCGTAGGTCTCTCCGGTACGCGGACTACTGAGCATGCGGGACGTCCTGCGCAGGCGCACCATAGCCGCTTGTCACTGCAGGCTCCAACTCCAGCGCCAGAGAACTCCACTTGTCCGCGTTTTACGCAGGCTCGCCGCAGGTGCCGCGCCAGGTGTGACAGTGAAGGCTGCTCCTGAGTGGCCGGAGGGTTCCAGGGCCGCTCCTGTAACCCTGCTGCTGCCTAAAATCAGTTTCGGAGCCAGCCTGCGCAGTTTAGTGAGACCCTGTCATAAAATAAAATGAGTGTTCTGTCCTTAGTTGTCATTTTTCAGTTGCACGTGAAAGGAACAGGAAGAGTTAGTGCTGATTATTACAAACAGCATTGGAGAAAAAGAAAAAGATAAAATAAGAAAGCTGGGAGTGGTAGCGCATGCTAGTCACCCCAGCACTGGGGAGGCTGAGGCAGGAGGCTCACCTCAAGCTCCCTGCCCGCCTGGGATATATAGTTAGTTGAAGGCCAGCATGGAGTACCTAGTGAGACCCTGTCTCAAAATAAAAAGTCTTTGAATTGGTGGGCATTGCTAAGTGGCATGAAAGATGTTCTGGGCTACCCCCAGCAGTCCTCACACCTCAAATTCCGTTGTAATCCATTATCTGGAGAGATCTTATCTTGGTTGGTTGTGCTTATGACTCCTAAAATTGGACATCTTTATATAATTTGTAAAATGTGTTTATTTAGCAGTGTTGGGGATCCAACAGGGCCTCGCGGACACCAGGGCAGCGTCCCACCCCTCAGCTACATCCCAGCCTGTCCTTGCAGGTTATTGGATGTTTCTGTGTATGACTTGCCTGTTATCTTTCCCCTTTTTCCTACTGGGTTGTTAATATTTATCTCCTTGATTTGTGTATATGTGTGTGCACACGTGCAAGTTCTGGAGCTTGAGTCCAGGGCCTTCACACTGAGCTGCACGCCTAGTTCTTCTTAAATTGTACTTCTGAGATGGGTTCTCGCTAGCTTGTCCAGGCTGGGCTTGAACTTGATATCCTCCCATGTCTGTATTGCCCCGTTCTGTAAGGTAAGGTGGATGTTTTCTCCTGCGGTGTGGCGTAGGGAGATGACACTGGACCTAACCGCCTGGGTTTGACTCTAGCTCTGCTACTTCTTAGTTGTGTGATCTTCCCAAGTTAACTTAACTTTATGGGCCTCCACTTTCTTATCTTTAAAACGGGAATGCTTGCTTGCTGTGATGATACACACCTCTAATCCCTGCACTTGGGAGGCTGAGGCAGGAGGATCACAAGCTATGGAGAGCCAGTCTAAAGACCAGAGTAGACAGGAATCCTGCTGAACCCTCCCTCACAGCACTGTTTCACTGTGCTGTGTGCGGCTTCGCATCTCACCTTGCCTGGCCTGAAGGGCAAATGTGGTGATACAGGTGCAGAGTGGGGCGCTGCCTGGTACATCGCAGGCATTGATTGAGCCCTTCCTGCTGCCTTCTCACGCCTGGTAACTTTTCTGTACATGTTTCTTTCACTTTTGTAGGAAATCTATTGGTTTTCAAATGAAGTTTGGTGATGTCCATCTGTAATCTCAGTAGTAGAGAGGCCGAGGCAGGAAGACTGCGAGTCAGAGGCCAGCCGGGTTACCTCTGAAAACACAGTGGACCCGTCAGTATTTTTCTGTACAGGGAGCAGCGCTCTGGGCCTTGGGATTCGTGGTAAGGCCGTTCCCA
>NW_022900923.1:2699130-2699597 GCF_012274545.1 Fukomys damarensis | reverse complement strand
GGAGCCACACCGCGAGCAGGGCAGCGCGGCGCGAGGCTGGCCGCGGCTCACGTTTCAGACTTGGGTGCGGAGGCGCGGAAACAGCTCGGCAACTTCCTGATTCCGAACTGACGTGGTTTCACAGCTTCATTGTATTAAATCCTTTTTTCCAGGACTGAGGATTGAACCCAGGGCCTTCGCACTGAATTACGCCCGCAACCCCTTTTAGGTTCTTATTTTTCGTTTTGCGACAAGGTCTTGCTCAGTCGCTAAACTGCTCTTGCCCGGCTGTAACTCGCGACGCTCCTGCTTCAGCTTCCCAGCGCGCAGGGCTTGCCGGTGAGCGCCACCGCGCGGTAGACGAACGCATTACAGGAAGGGCGCGGCCCTGAGGGCTGCCGGGAAGGCCCGGAATCCCTCGAGAACACACCCGGAAAGCCTCGCGCTGCCTCGCCCCTGCCAGCGTCGGCGCATGCGTACTCCGCTCG
>NW_022900923.1:2675587-2698808 GCF_012274545.1 Fukomys damarensis | reverse complement strand
GCCGCCAGCCGGACGCCGAGCTGGAGGTGCAGCAGGTGCGCCGCCGGCTGAGCCTCGGTCGGCCCGGAAGATGGGTCCTAGGTTGCGGGAGAGGGCTTACTTGTTTCGGTTGTTGGAGACAGGGCCTCACTGCAGTAGGCAACCCAGGCTGGCCTGGAACTCGCAGTGACCCTCCTTCCTTAGCCTCCCGAGGGCTGGGAGAGGATTTGTGTTTCCGTCTGTCCGAAAGTACTGCTGGAGAGCACACGGATGTGCGTCCCAGAATCCTCATTTGTATTTCAGGGACCAATAGATCAGGATGGGCCGAGAAGTAATCGAGCGTCGGGTGTATTTATGAAAAGAGTGTGCCCTACGTATTGATAGGATGTTGTTCTTTTTAACCAGAAATGTGGGTTTTCAGAGCTTTATTCATGGCAAAGAGAAAGAAAAGTAAAGACAGAGTTTTGTCTTCATGATGGACCTCCTTATGCCAATGGAGACCCTCACGTGGGACATGCTTTAAATAAGGTAATTGGAATCCAGATCATCCGACTTGAGAGAAAATGTTGGCGTAAATACCTTGTTAAAAAGTGTGATAGGTAATTTACATTGGCACATACCTTTTTAGTAGAAGAGCCAGCTGTGCTTTATTTAAAAGAAGAAGTATCTTGTTTTGATCTTGCATCAGCTGTGATCTTGTTACTCTTAAGGAGGCTTGTAAGTCCCAGTAATGAGGTAGATCTCTACATAGTAGATCTCAAAATAAAAGATTTCCAAATCTGATTGTAGAAAAGCAAGTTTTAAAGCCATATTATAACTTAATTTTGTTAAGATTAAAGACAGTATTTTAGCAGCTTTTTTTTTTTTTTTTTTTTGAGACAGGGTCTCACTATATAGTTGAGACTGACCTGGAACTCACTATGTAGCCCAGGCTGGTCTCAAACTCACAGAGATCCTCCTGCCTCAGCCTCCCAAGTGCTGGGATTACAGGTGTGCGCCACCATGCCTGGCTTTTAGTAGCATTTTAATTGTTTGAGCACAGACCCTGTATTACTCTTGAAATCAGAAATGACAATGATAAATATAAATTTGAACATGACCTAAATAACCAGAGAGTGAAGCAGGAAAGTAATGCAGTGCACTGTACTTTCTGCACTTATTCCGTGGTGTTTCGTAGTCAAATATGAACAATAACAATGTTAGAATTAATTTTTTGCATGAGTAAAGGAAAATCCTAGTTCACTTGTATGTACTCTGGAACTTAAAAGATCAAAAATATTTCTTTAATCACAGATAGGATGGGCTGCTTTTTTCTATATTTCAGCTTTTCAAGCAAATTAGTAATTTTGAGCATAATATTTTTCACTTTAAAATCTCTTGTTCCTTTTTTTTTTGTACTGGGGCTCAAACTCTGCACCTTGTGCTTGCGAGGAAGGTGGTGGAACCACTGAGCTAAATCCCTGCCCCAATTCTTTGATTTTTTTGAGGTGGAGTTAGTAGCATTTTAAAAATTCAGAAGACCGGCGTGGTGGCGCATGCCTGTAATCCCAGCACTCAGGAGGCTGAGGAAGGAGGATCGCTGGGAGTTCGAGACCAGCCTGGGCTACGTAGTGAGTTCGAGGTCAATCTCGACTATGTAGTGAGACCCTGTCTCAAAAAAAAAAAAACAAAACAAAAAAACCCCAAAAATAAAAATTCAGATATCTGTTACTTCTGTGTTTAGCACTTGAATGGTATACTTAATAAGTTAATGTATAAAATTCTTTTAAGACACGGTGCTTTAAAATGGCATTACCTTAATAGAAGTCAAGGGCCGGGGGATTTGGCTCAGTAGTTCTGCCGCCTGCCTTGCAAGCACAAGGACCTGAGTTTGATTCCCGTACCAAAAAAAAGTCTATAAATTGTGGGGGACACGCTTCATATTTGAATGATTGTCATCTCGTTTTTGCAGATTTTGAAAGACATAGCCAATCGATTCCATATGATGCGAGGCTCCAAAATCCACTTTGTGCCTGGCTGGGATTGCCATGGGCTTCCCATTGAGATAAAAGTATTATCTGAACTTGGTGGAAAAGCTCAGAGTCTTTCAGCTATGGAAATTAGAGAGAAAGGTAAATAACCTCTATTTCTGTCTTAATATTTGCAGTCTCTTTCTTTGTTTTGTTCTTTTGAGACAGAGTCTTGCCATGGGTTCCAGGCTGGCCTAGAACCCGCTGTGGTACTGCCTAGGCCTCCAGAGGACAGGGATTACAGGCACGCACCCCATGGCCCATTGTCATCTGTTTCTGTAAACATTTAGGTTGCTTGGAAAAGCCAGGGCTGGTTTGCTTAAAATGAGAGCTGTTGATAACTACTTGGTATCTCAGAACCCTCGGGTTTTCTGTAGTGGATTTTGTAAAGAGATAGAAGGAAAGACAGTGAACCTATTCAGTTGAATTCGTCAACTTTAAAATGTTTGTACTCTGGGCCGGAGATTTAGCTCAGTGCACTGTGGGAAATGCCTGCAGTTAGAGCGCCATGTCTGGCCCAGGCTGAAGAACTAGAATGTGCTGGTTTTGGGAAGCTTTCGTCTCTTTTCTTTCTTAGCTCGGACGTTTGCTAAAGCAGCCATTGAGAAACAGAAGTCAGCATTTATTCGCTGGGGAATAATGGCAGATTGGAATAACTGCTACTACACTTTCGATGGGAAGTATGAGGCCAGACAGTTGAGAATATTTTACCAGATGTATGATAAGGTAACGCAGTGTTTTCCCGGTGTGTTGAAGTGGGCGTATGGTAGCATTTCAGCTTTTACATAGTGTCTTTGTTTCTTGCAGGGTTTGGTTTATCGGTCATACAAGCCTGTGTTTTGGTCTCCCTCATCCAGGTATGCGTGTTCTTTAGAAATTAAAGGGGAGAAACGTGTGAAGCTTCCACATGTTTATGGTTCATGGTTTTAAACCTCAGGACGGCCTTGGCAGAAGCGGAGCTTGAGTATAACCCTGAACACACCAGCCGTTCCGTGTACATGAAGTTCCCCCTCCGGGCGCCTTCCCCGAAGCTGGCCTCGCTGCTCGGTGAGCCGTGAGCAGTGTCCCCGAGCTCAGTGCAGCGTGGGCTCGCAGCGTGGACTCACAGGCTTGCACTTCTTCCCACAGACGGCGCCACGCCGGTGAGCGTGCTGGTGTGGACCACGCAGCCGTGGACAGTCCCAGCCAACCAGGCCGTGTGCTATGCGCCGCAGTCCAGGTGGGGTCTCTGCTGCACTTTGTGTTTTGTCTACAGAGAGGGTTTGTGCCATCCTTCATGTGGTGCTCAGTTGGTGCCATCCTCACTGTCAGCGTCGAGTGAATTATAATTCCTGTGACTTAGGAGTTAGTATGTTCATGAAGATTTTAAGCTTTAGGCAATTCCCTTTAGAGAATCCTTATGTCTAGCCTTTTTTGGAAAATGAAACAGGAGTGGAGTATTTTGGAAATAGTACTTTTTTGAGGGGGAGGGTACCAGAATTCTAACTCAGGGCCAGGAGCTTGCCAGGCAGGCACTGAGCTGCTGAACTACATTTCCGGCCCTGGAAATAGTCCTTTTCGATCTTTCTTAAAATTTTAATTTTTATTAGTACGCATTTGCAGAACATAATCACATCTATTGTGGGAGTTGGTGCATGTGCTTGATGCATCCGAATTCTTTTAACTTCTCTCCCTCTCCAGCCAACTTTTTTTTTTTTTTTTTTTTGGTGTTTTGAGACAGGGTCTCACTATGTAGTTGAGACTGACCTGGAACTCACTATGTAGCCCAGGATGGTGTCAAACTCACAGCGATTCTCCTGACTCAGCTTTCCAAGTGCTGGGATTACAAGTGTGCAACACCATGCCTGGCTTCTAGCCAACTTTTTGATTTTGATGTTAATGTTTCTAAAAGGGTATTTGAAACTAAAATGTTGGGCCGGGGATTTAGCTCAACGGTTCGGTGGCCTGCCTTGCAAGTGCAAGGACCAGAGTTCAGTCTCTGGTACCAAAAACAAAAAAGTAAAATGTTATTTGTGGCTCTTCTTTTTTCATGGTTGCTGATTTGCCCCATGTTCTCTGTTAGGTACGCTGTTGTGAAATGCTCCACCTCAGGAGACCGCTACATAGTGGCTGCAGATAAAGGCCCATCGCTTGCTTCTGCTTTGGACACAACGTTTGAGGTTATATCAACTTTTTCAGGTGAAGATGTGTAGATTTTTAAATCATCACAGTCATCAAGATATCAAGTTGAGGGAGATGGTTGTAGCCTGAGTTCAATCCCCGGTAACCACCCCCCCCAAGAAATTAAATTGATTTGAGTTCATTATTCTATTGAACAGTAATAATCATGGACTAAAATAGATAAGATCTCTGGCTTTCTAGAATAGATTTTATGTTGATTTTTTGTTGTTATTTTTTGGTTTGTCTTGGTACCGGGGATCCAACTTGGGACCTTATGCTTACGAGGCAGGCGGCAGCACCACTGAGCTAAATCCCCAGCCCTGTTGAGTGCATGTTAAACACTTTTATATGTTATCATTGGAATTCTGTAGCTAATTAGGTGAGCCCTCTGAGCTCATCAGTTTAGACAGCAGGCCAGCTAGAAGTAGAAACAGATAACCTAACAGAAAAGACAGGTTTCTGTGTCAAGGCAGGATGCTGAAACGCATTTGTCTTTGTTGGTATAGTCAGAAAGTTAGAGATATCCTTTACTCTGTACCTTTATCTCTCCTCCCTTTTAAAAAGTGCTGCTTTTATTTATTTATTTTTGGAGGCAGGTTCTCACCATGTAGTTCAGGCTGGCCTTGAACTCACAGCAATCCTCCTGCCTCAGCCTCCTGAGTGCTGAGATCACAGGTGTGCAACACCAGGCCTGGCTCCTTACCTTCATTTTATTTATTTATTTTTTTGAGACAGTCTCTCACTATGTAGTTGAAGCTGGGCCTTGAACTCACTGGGTAGCCCAGGCTGGCCTGAACTTGCTGTGATCCTTCTGTGTCAGCCTCCCAAGTGCTGAGATAACAGGTGTGCGCCATCATACCAAGCATCAACAGGTTATTAAGTTAAAGTCAGGATTGAAAAGATGATTTTGTTCTTTAGGTGATATGAAGGAGTTACCTAGCTGTGATTACTAGATACAGAAAAACCTGTCCTAGCAGAGGAGTAGTTCTCGGTGAGAATAGTATTTTTTTTGTTTTGGTGCCAGGGATCAAAATCAGGTCCCTGGCCCTGCAAAGCAGGCGCTGGAACCACTGAGCTAACTCCCGGGCCTGAGAATAGTATTTTAAAAGTTAACAATGTGGAGTTGGAGTGAATACCTTGTGGGCCAGGTCTGAGGGGCTGCACGAGTATGGGCCGGTGACCGGTCCTCCTCCCCAGACTGGAGCCGTTCGCAGTGCACACGTTGGAGAGGTGGTTTGTGGCACTCCAGAGACGGTAAAGGTGGGAAGCGGAACTGGGACGGCACGGTGGGTGGGAGGTGTGTAGATGCGGGGAACTGGGGTGTGTAGAACGTTGAAGTCGGAGTGGGCTTGCCTTGAAACTTGGGTTTGTTTTTTAGCCATGTGATCCCAGACATTGCTAATTTTTACAGAATCTTTTTCTTGTTTGTAGATTAAGGGTAGTATCACCTGTTTTGTGCAGTGAAAAGGGAGGAAGAATTTATGTTGGGTTACTGGGTGCCCGGTAGCCGAGTGTTACCATTTCGTACCTTTTTAGAGAAATGTAAAAGCAGAGACTGAATTCATCCCACAGAAATGCATTTAACATCTTTGTCCTTAGATTCCAGGATTTATACAATAGCACATAAGTAGAGACATTTTCTTAGACTCACTTGAGGTACCTGTTAGAATAGCAGCTGACAGATAAAACTGCTGATATTATTAAGTATTTGTTGTGTGGCGAATACTATGCTAAGTGTCCAGAACACAACACAGTCCCCACAGCCACACTGAGCTGGGAACCATAATCATCTGCCTTTCACAGCCTCCTAAATGTCATAGAGTAGGGGAGGGGCGGATTTGAGCCTTACCACTCTTTTCCTGGGTTCTAGACCTTTAACTTGACGTTCTGTCAAGCTTAGAGAGGCAGAATTGTCACACAAGACCATTCAATGTTTTATTGTCGTCATTTATGGTATTTTGAGGCAGGGTCTTCATGTGTAGCACAGGCTGGCCTCAAACGTGGGATTCTCCTGTCTTGGCCTTCTGACTTGTGGGATCACAGGTGTGCGCTGTGACACCCGGCTGCAGAGCGCTCTGATAGTGGTTTTATTTCTCCTCAGGAGAGGACTTGGAAGGTGGCGCTTGTAGTCATCCTCTCGTCCCAGGTAAAGTGTCGCCTCTCTTACCTGCGACTCACGTGACTGTGGCGAAGGGCACGGGTCTGGTGCACACGGCCCCAGCGCATGGCATGGAGGACTACGGGGTGGCGGCTCAGCACAGCCTGCCTGTGGTACGCTCTGCACCGTCCTTCATCCTTCATCTTGCGGGGCGAAGGTGACAGACCCGAGTGAGGTTTCATGTCTGGGTGACGGGAGCGTCCGGTGTCCTGGTGCAGCTGTGCAGTGCGTAGATCACGTTGGCTCAGTGAGCCCAGAAGCGCGGTGGAGGATGGCCCACGTGGCCTTTTGAACACGTCAGCCTCCTTTGTGCTCCGTTTCCTGTGGCCTCTAGGTAGACGTGCACTCCTCACAGATCGAGGGTCTGTGGCCAGTGTGCTGAGTGAGTCTCGGCACCGGTCTTCAGTAGCACAGAAGATCTAGCATTTGCTAGATACGAGGTGTTTTTATTTAGCTTACGGTGCGCGTGTTGTCCTTGTAGACATAAAGCTTTTGCACACTTGATAGCTTGCAGAACTTTTATACGCCTTGGGCAACCGGGACATTTGTGCGACTAGCTTTGCTGCGGTACTTGCTTTGTTGTGTGGACTGGAACCACGCCCACAGCCTCTCTGAGGTCTGCTTTACTTTTTTTCCTTTCATTTGTTTTTTCCTTCCTTCCTTTTGCAGGATTGGGGGTCGAAACCAGGGCCTTCACACTAGACTATCCCTGGCCCTTTAATAATTTTTATTTACTGTGTTTATTTTTCTGAGACAGAGTCTTACTGTGTAGTTCAGTTTGGTCTCGAACTCAGAGTGATCCTCCTGCCTCAGCTTCTCCAGTGCTGGAATTTCAGGCATGCACCACCATGCCCGGGTAGTTTGATTTTAATTTTTTTAAAATTATTTTTTAAAATTTAAAACATTCATTTTTTTAATTTAAAGGTAGTGAGTTTTAAAATTAGGGAGGTTTGCATTAATTAAAGGTAGGAAAGGAAGTACAGAGTTCTTCTTTAAAGAGTACGAGTTGGCCACAGTCTATTTTTATTTTGAGAGAGGCTCTTACTGAGTCACTAAGTTGCCTAGGCTGGGCTTGAACTTGTGATCCTCCTGCCTCAGCCTCCCAGAGCACTGGGATGACAGGTCTGTGCTGCCTTGTCCCGCTGCCTGCTGTCTTTTTTGAAATTCCATAGTGCCCTGGACAACCTGAATGTATAGCAAATGTTTGTTCAAATAGGAATCTTAGATGTTTGAACAGATATCTGTTATTTTTCCCCTATAGAGGTTGGCTTACCTGTACTTTCTTCTAATAGTAAGTTATAAAGACAAGTTATTTTCAATCCCCCAAAAATGTCAGACTTTGCCAAATAGAAAAGCAGAGTTTTGTTTTTACCTAAATAATCTTTTTAAGTTTATTTTACACATTTCAGTTACTTAGCACGTTTTTTCATTAGATTAAAAGTTGAGTTTCACAGTGCATGACTTGTATGTTAACATGATTCTGTAAATAGAGATCAGTTAAAGATTTTAGTGTGGTTTGTTGCTTTTTGTTACTAAACCTTAGGCATATACTTTACAAATAAGTTTTGCCTTTGATTATTTAAATATGTACAACTCACAGATTTCTATTGACTAAGAAGTACTTTTTGTTTTAGTGTAGAGAAAACTAGGCTTTGATGAGATGTTTTATATGTATATTGTTTGGCCAGAGGTTGTTATAAAAGTGTTCCTTCATTTTGTTCAAAATGACACTTGGTAGGATTGTTCTGTGGACGAAGGTGGGCTGTTCACAGCTGCTGCAGGCCCTGAACTCGAGAGCAAGGCTGTCCTGGAAGAGGGGACCGACGAGGGTGAGTCTTCTGTCTGAGAAGCAGCCGCGGGGCCCTTTGTGCAGGACGGGGACTCGGGGTCTTGGGGCTTCTCGGTGAGTGACCAGATTGTCCAGGCTGGGCTCAAACTTGTGATCCTTCTGCCTCAGCCTCCCAGAGTGTGGGGATACAGGCGTGCACCACTGTACCCAGCTTCTTCTCCCTTTTATTCTCAGTACAAATGAAAGCTAAAATTGTTTTGTTTGGCCACATGGCTTAAAATGGAGTTTGGGAGGTTTTTCATTGTTTGGTTCAAAGCTGCTCCTTATGTTTCAGCGCATCAGGACGGTCAGTGGGCAGTGTTTTAACCAAGGATAAACTCTAGTTTGGGCCTAGCTTCAGCCTCCTCTCCCACTCTCTGTGTACCTGGCACAGATCTGGCTCTTGCAGGCGGGTCAGGGTTAGTGCCTTGATCTCCTCCAGGTGTGATCGTCTGTCTGGCTTTTTTCATGGGTTTGGGAACCAGGTGTCCTAGAGACTGCTCTTTGCCCTGCCCCCTAGGACTGAGGCTGGTGTGACCAGGTGTTCCTTTTCCAGGGCGACCGTGACAAAGTCCTAGGAGCCTGATGACTCAAGACAGCAGAGCTTTCCTCAGTGGGCTTCTGGAGGCCCAGGGTCCCCTCCTGAGTCCCAGGGAGGACCCTGCCCGGCCCTTCTGGCCTTGGGCCTTCTGGCTGTCCTTTTGCTACTTGGTTCACAGCACCCTGACTTGAACCCAGTTTCCCCGTCACCCTGTGGCCATGTCTGTCCCTTCCTGTCACCAGGACTCCGGACACTGGGTTCAGGACACTGGGACCCAGTGTGACCTCGTCTGCATTGCCTCTGCAGAGACCGGCTGCTAGGGAGGTCATCTCAGGGACAGAGGTCAGGGTGCTTGGAGGACACAGCTGACCCCTCCACGCCTGCTTGATTCCCAGTTACTGAGACGGCTTGAAGGACTGTAGCTCTGAATTCCAGATCTGGCGTTCTCTGATGGCCGTCTTACCTCTGCAGCGTGGGGCTCTGACTAAGGATGTACAGTCCCTGCATTTCTTTGCCTGGAGCTCCACATTCTACCCCTAACCTGGGATGTGGCTCCTCGTATTGGCCCCTGTTGGCCCAGGGGTAGAGCATTAGAATTTTTATGTGGTTTTTTTTGTACAGAGAGTGAACCCAGGGCCTTGTGCTTGCCAGGCAGGTCCTGTGCTGCTGAGCGCAGCCCAGTAGGATTTTCTTAGTGCCTTGTTTGTGGAGGCAAGGCCTTGCTAAGTGGCTCTTCCAATCCTCCTGCCTCAGCCTACTGTATAGCTGGCATCACAGATGTGCACCATGGAACTTTCAGTGCTGCTTTTCGTGTTTAACGTAAAACATTTTTTGGCAGTCATAAAGATGCTTCAGAGCGTGAAGAGCCTTTTGAAAGAGGAGACACTGATCCACAGCTATCCCTATGACTGGAGGGCCAAGAAACCAGTCATTGTTCGTGCCAGCAAGCAGTGGTTTGTGAAGATCTCGGACATCAAGCCTGCAGCTCAGGTGTGAGAGGTGCCTGGGGGAGTGCGGAGTTCAGGGCCCTTGCCCGGTGAGGTGGAGGCTTTGTTGCTGTTAGGATTTCTTTCCTGAATCCTCAGTGCTTCCCATCTGAGAGGCTCTGGGCTCCATTCTTTCATTGCCTGTGTTGGGGGTGCGGCCTCATCACCCCCAGGCGCCCTTCTGCTGGGAGAGTAGCAGCATGAGGGCAGAACCCAGGCCTCGGGGCTGGGTGGTGTGGTGTCCCTGTGTGTGGAAATCGGAGAAGCACTTCCTGCGCTCTGCAGACTAACACAGAATCCCTTCAGAAGGGTCGCTCTGACTTGGCACGTGCTTTAGAGCTGTGAATTACAGGTGATGTGTGTCCAGGCATGCGCGTGCGTGCGTGTGCTCTCCTCCCTGCCTGCCCGTCTTGTGAAGATGGGCCTGGGACTGTGAGCTCCAGTGATCCTACTCCGTCAGCCTCCTGAGTGCCAGGCAGCTGGAGCTGTAGGCACCAGCCATGTGCCTGCCTTCGGGAAGAATGGCTGTTCTAGAGCCTTCGCAGTGCTTTCTCTCACTGGCTTGATTTTGCGTCCACTGCAGGAGGCGCTGAAGGCTGTGAAGTTTATTCCCGGAGCGGCGCTGAATGCCATGACCGATGTGCTGGAGCGGCGGCCGTACTGGTGCATCTCGCGGCAGCGTGCGTGGGGCGTGCCCATCCCCGTGTTCCATCACAGGGCCAGAGATGAGTGCTTGATCAACAGGTGAGTGCTTCTCACTTTGAACTGCTTGTGCCGGGCTGTGTTCTTTAAAAATGAAAGAGGGGAGTTCATTTATGTGTTTTTATTCAAAATATTCTGAAATATCAATATTTTTTAAGAGTTAAAATGTAAACTTTCTAGCCAGGTATGGTGGTGCACACCTGTATTCCAGCACTCGGGAGGCTGAGGCAGGAGGATCGCTGTGAGTTCAAGACCAGCCTGGGCTACATAGTGAGTTCCAGGTCAGTCTCAACTACATGGTGAGATCCTGTCTCAAAAAAAAAAAAAAGTATGTGTATATATATATATATATCTATCGATAGATAGATAGACAGACAGACAGACCAATAGCAGATATAGATATATAGATATATCTATATCTGTCCATATATATAAAATTTCTGAATTTTTATATGGCTAAAATACTAACAAAAAGTAGGTTTTTCTAAACTGATGAATAGGAGCAACGCTCTGAGTTTTTCTAGGAAAATGTACTGCGCCAGCTGACAGGGCAGGGGACCCTGGGGTGAGCAGTGTGCAGTGGCAAAGCCAGACGCAGCTTTTCCTTAGGAATCAGGATCACTGCCTTATTCTGCATCTGCTCCTTTTCCTCCACAGGAAATGTCTGTTTATATTTGAATGTCTGAGAAACTGTAAGGTAGTCAGGTGCATGAGTGCATTGGTTATTGCATTCTCGGTTACTTCTAGTTTTATCCTTGGTTTTTAGCCTGGAGGAATGACAGATGGAGGTAGTAAGCATCAGTGGCGTGGGAAAGCTTCTGCAGCGAGGGGTGGGCTTTTTCTTGTCTCAGATGAAACAGCCACTTTGATGCATCGTTTACCAGTCTTCTGAATCTTCCAGAAACAGTGAAGACTGGTCTGCTGTACATACATTTATACAAAGACATCATCTACATGTGCTGTTTTTGACCTTTTCACTTTTATGTGCTTTTTTCTGAGACAGGGTCTTGCTTTGTAGAGCAGGCTGGTCTTCAACCCATGATCCTCCTGCCTCAGCCTCCTGAGTAATGGGGTTACAGAAGCCCAGCTTTTCATTTGTATCTTACAGTTTTTTCTAGATCAGTACTTAAAGATCTGCCTCACTCCTATGTTTTTTAAAGGCTTTCTTGAAGCATACTTTTATGCTGATCCATTCCTTGTAAGTAACTTAGATTTACATTTTGTACACACCATCACAGTGGTGCTTTAGAACAGTTTCTTTTTGTCAAACAGTTTGCTTGTGGGTTTTTTGTTTTTGAGGCAGGGTCTCACCTCATAGTCGAGGCTGACCTTAAATTTACTGTGTAGCTCAGGCCAGCCTCTGACATGCAGAGATCCTCCTGCCTCAGCCTCCACAGTGCTGGTATTACGGACATGTGCCACCATGCCCAGCTTCTTGTGCACTTTTTGAAAGAATATCAGCTTTGTAGGATGAATTTGAACCCAGGCTTTGCCACTTACTGTATGTGAGGTTGAGGAATGTATTTGTTTACCTTCTGTCTTCTATCAAATGGGAGCGCTGTAGATGCAGGCGGATGGTGATGAATCCTGAGTGACATGTAATAGCCGTGGCCTGAGGTGCAGTGCTCTGTCGTGGCTGTGCTGCTCAGCTGTTCCCAGAGCCCTTTTTAAATCCTCCACGTGGAGGCGTAGCCCCTGCCGAGAGCTGCAGGAAATAAGCCTGGTGTGGTCCTGCTCTCACTGGGAGCCATGCAGGCTGGTTGTCATACTAGGGAGGCTTCCAGTGACTCTAGGTGTTGCTGGTTTGTTTATTTTCTTTCTCTGATGGTAAGAGTCACACTTGGGGCCTTCCACAAGCTGAGTACACATGCTAGTAAGCTACACTTTCTCGCTAAGTTGTCCAGGCTGTCCTCAAACTCCCCATCTTCTTGCCTCAGCCTCCCAAGTAGCTGGGTTTGCAGGCGTGCGCACCAAGCTCATTTTTGTTTTAACGGGGTGCTGGGACTAGACTCCGTGCCTCACGCATGCTGATCGCGCACTCTGCTCCGCTCCTGCGCCCCTGGCCCTGCACTGTCTCTTCTCCATTGTTTTGTGTGGCTTGGCTGGGCAGTTCCGGTACCCTTGGTGTGAGGTCCCCGCCGGGTTTGTGGGTGGACTGCTGGCCGTGCTCGGGACGGTGGAGGCCCTGTGGGCTCCTTGACAGCAGGTGGGCCAGCGGGGTGGATGGTGGTGGGAGCGGAGGATGGGCGGTGCTGGGACCTCAGGAGGGTGGCAGAGCGGTGCCGAGGAATGGGGCTAGGAGGCCAGGGAGCCTCGGAGACGGAAGTGAGGTTCGAACTTCAGCAGCCACAGGGGTGGGAGCACTTTACAAGAGGACGCAGAGGCCAGGAGCCAGGAGGTCCTCGGAGGCTGCTTCCGCATCGTCACAGTTCAGAGCTGAGGACTCTTGGTGTACGTGTTTTATTAACATGGGTCAGATGTGAACTGCTAATGTCTGTGCGTTTCTGTTAGGATTGAAATGATCACAGTTGAGGTAAATTTACTCAAGCACTCAAATGCTCTGGACAGTTTTTCATATTTGAGTTTTTATTAGTGCATGTTTGCAGACTATGATGACTCCCTTCATCGTGCGGATTTGGCATGTGTACCTATTTCCCCTTCTTTTCAGTAGAGACCAGGGGTTTGGGGTGTTTTCTGGGAGTGACTGGGGTTCCCCTCCTGTGCAGTGTTACTGTGCACAGCAGCCTGGATTTGCTGGGACGAAGGCAGAGCTTTCGCTTGTTATGCCGGGGCAGCCCCAGCCCAGCAAACTGGCTTAACATGTGCCGTTATTTACGGTAAAACGCACATGGCCGCTGCCATAGGTGCGGAACGGTGAGCTCTGCTGGGAGAGCTCCCTAGCCTCGCGTGTGTATTCAGCGAGTGTGCTTCCGTGGTTCTCTGAGTGCCTCTGGTGGCCTGCGAGGCATCAGTGGATTCCAGCCTTGAAGTCACAGCGACATACAGGAGCTTGGCCTACAGAAGTGACAGGCAGACTCGGCTACACCGCCTGTCAACTCGTAGGTCATGTTCCTGTACCCCGTTCCGGGAGGGTGTTGCCGAGTCTCGTCTGTGGGCGGCTGATGCCCTGACTAACACTTTAATTCATCTTGTTCTCGGCAGTGTTGAGAGACAGGGCGAGGGCTGATTTCCCTAATCTAAGGAGAGCCAGTGATCCCCATGTCCTGTCGTCATCAGCCCTGGTGTCACAGCGAGCTTGCTGCGCACCAGAGGTAACAGTGTCTCCACTGGACGCTGTGTGTGGTCCACGTGGAGTTGCTGTTACACGTGGTGACGCCTCACAGCGCTTCTCAGGAAGCCTGCTTGTAAATGTGCGTGCGCGCGTGTGCGTTGCGTGGTCCCAAGCGTCAGACCTAGGGTGGGCCTGCCCGCGTGCTGGGCCGGAGCTGCACCCGGAGAGACACCTTCCTCCTGCCTTTCTCAGGAAGTCTGTGCATCGGCTCTAGGGACACTTGTTTCCCAGAAGAAAATCTCGTTCATGTTCTAAGAAAATGTAGGGACTGGAAAATTTAAAACTCTGAAAAAAAAAAAAAAACCCTGATGTTTAATTCTGATTTGAATTAAATTTCATTTGCATTTATATTCATTTGTATTTTCCCAATAAAAAATTTTATTTCTGATTTAATATCAGGCATTTTCTGAGTTTGTAACATAATGACATAATTTAGGTTAAAGTTTATTCCTAGTTAAATGAAACAAAATAAATAGTTTATATAGTATAAAGTAGAAAAACTAGAAATATTGCCTACCTAGGAAGGAAAATAAGTTGCTGATTAAATTTCCAGTCTTGTTTAAGATGAGTATAATTAGATTATAATTGCAGAAGGGCAATAGTTAACATTTACATTAGGAAATTTATACCTTGACCTCTGGAAATTATGAGAACTTTAGTATCATCGGGAAGAAATTTCCAGTTTAACTTGAGCACTAATTTTAGCTACTTTATTTATTGTTTTTTTGAGACAAGGGTCTCACTGTGTAGTTGAGACTGACCTGGGACTCACTGTGTAGCCCAGGCTGGTCTCGAACTCACAGCAAAACTCCTGCCTCAGCCTCTGGAGTGCTGGGATTACAGACATACGCCACCATGCCCGGCTTAACTTTAGCTACTTTAAATTTTTGCTTGTTAATAACAGTTGTGGAGAAATTAATTCAATAAAAGTTTATGTTCATTAAATAAAAATTTTTCCAAAATTGTTCCTGTCACCTGCAAAACATAAATGTAGGGTTAAATTAAAAATAGGGTTCTCCCTTCCAAATTTCATTTGTGCTCTTGAATTTAGTAATAAACAATAGTTAACAATTATTTTCTTTTGGGGGGGCGGTTTTTGAGACAGGGCGTCTCTATGTAGTTGAGACTGACCTGGAACTCACTGTGTAGCCCAGTCTGGTCTGGAACTCACAGTGATCCTCCTGCCTCAGCCTCCCGAGTGCTGGGATTAAAGGCATGCGCCACCACGCCCAGCCAACATTTATTTTCTTACCCCATCCTGACTTCAGTAGCTTGCACCAGAAGGTTGTCTTATATCCGTAATAGTTTTGCTTGTAAGACAGAACGAGACACCGTGGCATGACCGCAGCCGCTTCCTCTCCAGCTGGTGCTCTGAGCCTGTGGAATTTGTGACAGTGCCCTAAATAAACCCTGGGCGCAGTTGGTCCCCAGCTCCTGGGGATTGGCGGTGTCCCTGCCGCTGACACCGCCTCTTGGACCCTGAGTGACAGGCACAGAATGTGTGCCCTTGAGGAAGCCCTCGGAGGGAAGGGCAGATTTTATGATGAGTTTATTGCTTTATGACGTGCAGCGTTAGAAAGGAGGCGGGCTGGTCAGTAGTGATAAGTGGTTGCACCACCTTTATCACCAGTGATTTGTACCCACCTTTAGGTTATGACTGTGCTTGTTACAGATAAAGATGTTATTAACAGAATACAAGGGAGGATCCTGAAATTTCCAAAGGCAAATTCAAATATAGACTTTTTCCTCTTTTTTTTTTTTCCCTCCTGGATAATATTTAGTATCACAGAGAAATGCTTAGAAGTTGGCTTATCTTAAAGCACGAGCTGGGGATGTAAGTGCTAGAGTGGTTACATAGCAGGCTTGAGGCCCGGGGTTCATGTCCCAGTAGTGAGTGTGTGCACGTACACACACTCACAGTTAAAGCATGATCTCAGTTTCCTTGTTTACAAACCTGTAAGAACCTAAGGCAAAACGAGCACGAGTGTCTTGTACACACGCATGTGAGACAGGCATTTCAGAGACCTTACGGAGCTGTAAAGGAAGCGGTGAGGCAGGGGAGGAGCACCTTGCGCGTGTCAGGTGTGGCGCAGGACCCTGAGCCGAAAGAGGTGGGAGCCCGGCTCTTTCCTGCCGTCCCGGTACAGAAATGCATGGAGCCGAACCACCTGAGTGCTGGCTCTGGAATTTTCCTTCAGCTCTGTAATTGATCTCTTGAGTTACCTGGGCAGCTTTAATTTGTATTTTTCCCCAGATTATCTTTACAGAGTTTGTTTGAACATACGTCTTTATTTTGTGAGCCATTATAGTTACCTGAAGTTTCTATGTTATTTGTGTGGTTATTTTTATTGCAAATTTTGTCTTTGAAATTCTATCATAATTTTTTGGAGCTGTTCAGCCTGCCAGAGTACAGTCGAGAGAAAATTTCTTCTTTGAGATACAGATCCCGTGAACTTGAATTTTAATTAGTTTGGATTATGAGGGTGTTTTTGTCTTTGAAATCTGCATTGTTATTTGTCATAGTTTTGTTTGGGTTTTTTATTTAATTTTATTGAAAACATTGTACACAGCATTGTGTACAGTGTGGCTGTTTGCGTGTACATAGGGAGTGGCGGAATAGAGCTTTAATGCGTGCTTGTTTGGCGTTCCTTGCTAAGTCTAGAGTTATGTGTTATTTTAAAAATACAAGTAATTCGGTTGTTTAAATTTCTCAACATAGAACTGAATTGCAGAATACAGAATACAGTGCTTAATAAAGTGTATTTGGTAGATTCTGTTTTTGGTCAGTGAACCTTTTATGTGTCTTACCATGTCAGGTAAGCAAGTGTGTCTTGCTCTAAGCCTTGGTGAGGCTTGAACAAATTGAGAACCTTCTCCTTTGTCCGGATTCTTATGCATGTGTGATACAGAAAAATGTTGGGCTGCTTGGAGTGTGCGGCTTCACTTTAACAGATTATTGCAGAATTGGTCTTTATTTGTGATTAGTGTGTGGTTATATTACTTCCAAAATGTGTCATTAACCTAAAAGAACACAAAACCAAGCAAACTTTCCTCTTTACCAAAATAAGGCCTTTTTGAGTTAAAAAACTTTTTTTTTTTTTTTTTGAGTTTGCGAATTAAATGTCTATAAACCAGGCATGATGGTGCATGCCTGTAATAGCAGCTGCCTGAGAGCAAGAAGCAGGAAGATTGCAAGGCAGTGAGACCTGGTCTCAAAATGAAATAGAATGGAACAGAATAGAATAAAATAAAAAAAAATTTTACAGGGCTGAGATTGTATCTCATGGTAGATTACTTATGTAAAATTCATGAGGCCCTAGGTTCTGTCTGTAGCACTAAAAAAATCAAGAAGGAAGATTAAATTTGTTCCTGTAGTGAAACACGTACATGTGAATTTATCTTTAAGAAAAGGTGATTAAAACAAGATATTTGAATTTGATAGGACTTTGCAGTTGCTTTAATAACATGCCAAGAGCAAAATTGAAATCTTCCTTTGGTACTTTTATACACTCATTGTAGACCCCAGTATAATGAAGTAGTGTTTAAAATGTAACTTTAAATGTAACTGATTGAGTTACCTGATGATTAAGAATATGAAAAAAAAAAACCTAGCTTCATTAAAGTTGAATTTAGGTTCTAAAATGGTTGTGGGAATATTCATCTATGAAGGTCAGGTTACTTACTTCTTTTTGTTTTTGTTTTTGTTTTGTTTTCAGAGAGGATTTCACTATTACAGTCCAGGCTGGCCTGAGCTCGCCATGCTCCTGCCTCCATCTCTTGAGTTGCTGGCGTGAGAGGTGGGCACCGCCCTGCCTGGCTCACTTTTATTTAGTTAGTAGGACCTTTTTTCACACAGCTTTCTTAGGCACAGCTTTCCCGGTATTGCAGAAGCCGAAGCTCAGAGAAGTGGGGTGCTTTATTCTTGTGTCCCCACAGGAAGTCCCGGGCGACTCCAGCCTTTGGACCTAGCGCTGGCTCTGTCAGCGCACGAGTCTAGTCCCCATCTGCATCCTCTCCCGCAGTATTTATCGCGCGTGGGTGGGAAGAGCCCTTGGCCAGTGCTTCTCAACTCCGGGGCAGAGTTTTGTGTGAGTTTTGTGACCCAGCGACCCTGTGGGGACGTGGAGAGGTGGGGACAGGAGTAGGGACGGTTCTGAGCCACATGGGGGGCACTTCGGGCCTGGGCTCCAACTCTATTTCCTGTGTAGCCCACGACTGAGGGACCCCAGGGAGGTGTTTCTGTGGATGCCGCTGGAGAGCTCTGCAGTTTTGGAGTGTGACGGGGCTTCTGCTGGGCGGCCGTGTTCTGATAGCACCGCCTTGTTTGTGAATTAATATGAAGTGTGAGCCGTTCTACTTCTAGATTGTTTTTATCTTCCCCCCCCCGCCATAACTATATTAGCTTCAATTGCCAATTCAGCAATAACACTGTAAAGTAACAAAGGGTACAATGACACCCATTTCAGAGTCATTCTTTTTGGATGAAAATTTCCTAAGTGGTATGAGCAGCACATCTGCTGTAATTTAGGTGTGTATAAATGTGTTTTCCTAGTGTCTTTCTCTTTGCATTCTCCAGGCACTGGATTTATTCAGATTTTTAAATTATAGGATATTTATGTTTTCTTAACTAATAAAATGTTCTGTGCTAGCTGTATGAAATACTAATATGTAACTAAATATTACTGTCACACAACTGAGTACTCACTGCATGAAGATTTTATGGTCTCATGACACAGAAGTCTTATCTTTACTGTTAAAGTCCATCTGAAGCCAGCGTCTGTCTCAGAACTGTGGACTTGGATCCAGTTACAGTCTTACTGTTTGTGAGTTCTTCAGAGTACTTGCTTGGTGTTATCACAGCCTTCCATTCTGTGCTTCATGGAGTACGCACTCGAGCTGTCTGTGGTAACACTTCCCTCGCCAGTGTGCTGGTGTCCGGCTCACCATTTGGGCCTTCCCTGCCTGTTCCCGGGCAGACACTGCCCAAGGTCTGCTGCTGTCTCCTGGGGACCTGCCACGGGCTCTTAGTCACTGGGATGTGGAGTATGATACAAAGGATACAGTGGACCCTTGACATACAGACTCCATCGGTTCTCAAGGGCTGCTTGCAGCTCCAGTTGGTTGTAAGCTGAGATCTGCGTGTTTACCTGGGCACATGCTGTAGATAACGAGGCAACAAATCTTCATTAACCTAGCTAACCCAAGTTGTTTGTACGTCAGGCCAGTTATAACTTTTGGGTCCACTGTATTCAAAAGTTGACTTTAGTATATCTTTAAATATAGAAATAGGAGTGTGTTTTGGTAATTGGTTGGCCTAAAATGAATTGTTTGGCTTTACATTTGCCTGATTTAGAAGAATCAATTCAAAAAATAGCTTGCCTAGCTGTGGATTAAAATGTGCCCCTGTCGGGCTGGGGATTTAGCTTAGTGGTGCTGTCTCCTGCCTCTCAAGTGTGAGGTCCTGAGTTCAATCCATGGTACTGGGGGTTTAAAAAAAAAATGTCCCTGTCGTAGACATTTTGTGTGTGTTAGCTTAGTTAATACTCACAGTTTCTTAGTGATTCTGCTGTTACCTGCATTTCACAAAGGAGGAGACTGAGGTACAGAGTGGCTGCGGGTCTTACCAGGTACCGTGGCTCTAAGTGGTAGAGCCAGAAATTCGCCCAGAGCTGTGTGGCTCAGGGCACCCACCTTGGCCAGAATGTGTGAACAAGGAAAGCCGCCCTCAGACTCCCCTGCTGTCTGTGGCTGGGCATTGCCGCAGCCTGAACCCGGTACCAGCTCTTGCCGTGTTGACAAGGGCTGCCCTCCCCTCCCCAAGCCGAGCCCATCGCATTAGACCGTGCTGCGAGTGTCCTCTGGTCACTCGGTGTGGTGTTCAGAAGCATAGTCCCCAGGCAGGGGTCTTATCTGTGTTTCATCCAGGGCTAGAGGCACAGCGCGGGATCTGAGCCGGGTGCTGTTCCTCACTGGGGGCTGCCGGGTCCCAGGGCAGCGGTAGCGCTTGTGCACTGTCACCTGAACAGAGATTCCAGATGTCCAAGCCCAGTGTAGGACGGCCGCGCTTCTGCGCATATGGTTTTGGAGTCGTCTGAAAGCAGTGAGGGAGCTCTGCAGGAGCTTTTCTTTCTTTGTAAAATTTTTTTGAGATCCAGTCTTGCTGGCCTTGAATTTGTTGTCTTCCTGCCTCAGCCTCTCGAGTGCTGTGCCGCCACACCCCGGCCCCCTTGTTTTTGAGTAGAGTTCTGTGATAAAAGCTGTCTTGGGAAGGTGTCTCTCAGGGTGGACCCTGTAATTAGAGAGGAGAGTGGGGACCCTTGTACCATCCAGCCCAAGGGAGGCGCCAGATGGGAGTAACAGTGTCAAGCGCGGACAGCGGCAGGCTTCAGGGCGGGACTGATGGAGTGGGAGGGTTGGATCGGGCAGGTTGGAGAGGGGTGGTGATTAGGTTCCAAGGTTAGGAACCATGCCGGGGTAGAAGATGGAGCCACAGGTGTAGGAGATCGCAAGGCTTTCATTTCATCTTTTTATATTTTTTACCTTTCATTCTGCGGTGGAACCCAGAGCCTTGTGCGAGCCCGGCCAGTGCCGAACTGTGGAGCCGCACCCCAGTGCCTTGGCCTTCAGAGGTGTGTGTGCTTGGTCAGGCGATGTTACTTGTGTCGCGTTTAAGGCCCCGAAGGTGACGGAGACGCTGCTGCATGGAGGAAAGGGTGGGAAGTGGCATGAGCGCTTCCTCGTGTAAAACTGCTTCGGTTTCCACGCTGCGATTGTCACACGCCTCCCTGGGCAGCTGGTCCAGGGGAGGAGATGCAACTCCCATGCCTGCTAGGAATCTGAAACACGCGTCCGTGTCCTCTAAGATCAAAGAATGAATTCTAGGAACAACAGAGGTTAAGAGTAGGAAGAATTTATTGAGAGGAAGACAGCTTCTGTCCCCCACCCCGCTTCTCAAGGGTGTTTATGGGGCAAAGCCACGGGGTGAGGCGGGTTCAGTGTGGGACAGAGCTGTAGTCAGCTAGTGAGATTGCAGGTACAGTTGCTTAGGTGACACTGATCCGTGAGAAGTCACAGTGTGAGCAAAACTGTGATGACCCAGTAAGATTGCAAGTGGTAGAGGGGCTTGGGTGATGCTGATTAAATGGGGACTTCTGGGGAGGAAAGACCTTCCCTTGGTCTCCACCCAGGGACCCAGGGATTGATACCAGCCTGTTTGGAACATTAATCACTGCTATTCATCCTCGGGGGAGTGGTGTGGCGGGTGTAGTGGTGTCTTACAGTCCTGGCCTTTGGCGACTGGGTTTTTTTTTTGTACCGGGGATCGACCTCGTGATCTTGCTCTTGTGTGGCAGGCAGCGGCACCCCTGAGCCAAATCCCCGGCCCTAGCGACTGTCTCAGCTGCTCTCCATGTTGGCTCCTTGAGGGCCGCCCGTCTGACTGCCCACACTCTGTCTGATTAACTTGCCTGTCCCAATACAGCCAGACCGTGGAGCACGTCGCCAAGCTGGTGGAGCAGCACGGCAGCGACGTGTGGTGGACGCTGCCCCCGGAGCAGCTGCTCCCGAAGGAGGTCCTGTCGCAGGTGCGTGGCTGCAGGCGTGTGACCGGCTGTGAGCCTCCACACAGCCGAGGCCAGTGGGAAGGGTCTGCTGTCACGTAAGCTGATGACTTTGTTCCCTGAATTAGACGCTCAGGCAGCGTGAGAGGGGACATTTTGCTTAACAGTGGACGCGTGTTACAGCAGTGTGACCGTTGTTTGTTGTCTCCCTGGGGCCGGGTGGACCTAACTGGCTTGTGACAGAGTGCAGTCAGATCTCTGGGACGTGTGTGGAGTGACCTTGGGGACCCAGACCAGGCGCCGGCATTGAGGATGCTCAGCCCCCCAGCATTGGTAGCCTGTGACAGGGCATGGGCCCAGCTCGTGTTCCTGGGCCGCTGCGCTGATCTGGAAACGCTCAAAAGCACTGCGAATTGTATTTGGAAGAGCAGGTTTGCTTTCTTCGGACATCGGGCGTGCTGTCGCGTGTGCGGCGGGCTGGAGCGGAGCGCTTGTCTGTCTCCTAGGTCAGCGGTCCCGACGGCTTGGAGTACCTGCCCGGCCAGGACATCCTGGACATCTGGTTCGACAGTGGGACCTCGTGGTCTTGTGTTATTCCAGGTGACTCCTAAGGTTGATCCTGTGCAGAAAACAGAGTGGTACTTAGAAGAGGTCTGTAAGCAAAAAGAGAGTTTTTCCTGCTTTATTTGGAAGAGGTTCTCCCGCTAGAATTTAGGGTAAGGAAGGACCAAGTGAGGTAACTCAGTGATTTCCAAGCTTTGTTTTGTCTTTCGAGGTGAAATTTTACGTGGAGCCACAATATGTAAGATAGACAAAAGCTGGAGTTCTCTCCCCTCAGCTGTCTCCTTTGGCTCGCTTGACAGCTCCAGTGCACCCAGTTTTGTAGAAGTCTGGGAGGCACTGGAAGAATCTGCCCATCATTTTGCAGAGGGGAGGAGTTGGGTTGTAGCCCTGCGGACGGATCGGGAGGTGGGAAGGCAGGAAGGCCCAGCCTGGCCTCAGGAGTGGGGACTAGGAGCGGGGTGTCACGGCCCCTGCGGCTGCCCTGCACGCCCTAACCCTGCCTCCCGTCCTGCCGTGCGCTTCGGAGTGGGGGGCCCTCGCCTGCATTTGGCCCTTGCTTCTACCCGGGAGGAACAGAGGAACAGAGCGCGTAAATCCGCGCGGGGCAGCAGCCAGGCCATGTCCTCTGTGAAGCCCCGCCTTTGTCTCTGGCCTACTTTCTGTGGTGCCCGCTCCACCCCAGCCGCACCCTTGTCCTGACGGTGTCCTGACACTTTTCTCAGAGCCTGGCTGTCCTCGTCTCCCTCGCCTACTGCGCTGCTGCGGTGAGGGGCGCACCCCGTCCCGCCGGCCCTGGTGCCAGGCTTCACAGCCGCGGGCAGGTGCAGAGTGCAGGTCCGAGTATCTGTTGCATTGCAAAAGCAAAGTCCACAAACCCCAAGAAACTGAAAGATGAAACTATCTGAAGGGGAATGGCGTCTTGTAGGTGATAAGGCGAGGCCATGAGCAGTGTGTTTAATAAAACCAGCTTTACAGTGTTTCTCACATGGCCGCCCCCACCGTCAGTGTGCTCGTTACCTGCCCTGCCCTGCCCCAGCCCAGACCCCGTTCATAGTAGGGCAGGGCAGGGCAGGGCAACCTCTCGAGACTGCGGGACCCCACAGCTCCTGGAGGCCCCATCCTTTCAGGGTGCCCTAGTTTTGCTCAGTCAACATCACATGGTGACTTGATCCTCCTGCCTCAGCCTCCCAGAGTGCTGGGATTGTAGGCGTGTGCCACAGGTTTGGCTCATACAGTTTTTTTAGCTTGTCCATCTTTTGACTGAGTCATTGTGAAATTAGAGGTTGATTGTTGATCTTTATGATTTTTTTTTTTTTTGAAACAGGGTTTCACTATGTAGTTGAGCTGACCTGGAACTCACTATGTAGCCCAGACTTGTCTCGAACTCACAGCAATCCTCCTGCCTCAGCCTCCTGAGTGCTGGGATTACAGGCGTGCGCCACC
>NW_022900923.1:2660131-2675373 GCF_012274545.1 Fukomys damarensis | reverse complement strand
TTTTTTTTTTTTTTTTTTAAATAATGGAGGTGACGGCTGCAGTGGAGTGCGGGGCTGCCCGGTTTGGGCTCTGGTCAGGGCTGCACTGCGGCCTCTCCTCCCTGTTGCCCTGGTCAGAGCCTGTGGTCGGTGGGCGCTCAGTGGATGGATGGCGCGGTCCTCCGCCATAGATTACCGTTCCCCGTAGCCCCTGGCCGAGACCGTGCTCCGGTCAGCTGGGCTTCAGATCTCCTTGTCCCAGGTACAGCAGGAAGGCGGCTCCGACGCGGGGCGTGGAAGCGGGGCCACGGCCCGGCCCGCACTCGGGTTAACTGCCTGTGTCATGTGCTCCTTCGCAGGTGCCGACCAGAGGGCGGACCTGTACCTGGAAGGCAAGGACCAGCTCGGCGGCTGGTTCCAGTCGTCCTTGCTGACGAGCGTTGCGACCAGGGGGAAGGCCCCCTTCAAGTGAGTGCACTGCAGCCGACTGAAATGCTCGTTGCAGCGTTTTAGACAGCGGACTGTCTCGGGGCTGACAGCTGTGCAGCAGAGGACAGCACTGCTATGTGTGCAGTCGGCTGACGGCTGTGCTGGCCACCTTGGATGGAGGGATTCACACGCGCGCACATGCACCCTCATCCTCTGCGGCTTCCAGGGCCCTGTCCCGGGGAGGGCGGTCACCGTCCTGCGTTCCGTGAGAGGCGGGCGTGAGTCCCAGGGGAGCAGCCTTGGGCTGAGGTGCACGAGTGGCGGATCTGTCCGAGTGGCCTGTGTCATGTTGCCTTCGCACAGAGACGCACACGCGCGTAAGTAAGACTGTCAGGTGCTGCAGTTTCCTGTTGAGTACAGGAGAGGGATAGGGGCACTGGTCCCCCTGTGGATTAGACTGGAAGAACGGGCAGCCCTGCGCATGCACATGGATTTCTGTGCCACACCAGGCTGCGGGAGGGCCCGAGATGCCACTTCACCAGGGCCTCCTGCTCTCCTCTCACAGCTGCTTTCCTTGCTGGATCGGCAGCAGAGCTGTTTCAGGTCCTGAAATAGCTTATGACTTTTGTTGTCTTACCAGAACACAGTGTTTTGTCTTGGTAGTGCTAGAGACTGAACCCAGGGCTTCCACAACGAGCTCCATGCACAACCCCTTACAAATGTTTTTACTGTGAGACAGGGCCTCCCTAAGTTGCTACATTCCTAAGGCTGGGCTCAAACTCGTGATTCTCCTGCCTCATCCTCCTAGAGTGGATTGTACAGGCGTATTTACAGGAATGCTTGTCGGGCCCCACCCTGTGTTTCTTTCTTAGGTAATATTTAAAAACAAACACAGCATGGGCCCTGTTTTTCAAGCTGTCTGAGTCAAGGTGGCTCTGAGGGACACAGCCCCTCTAAGGCCACGCTTTCCCCTTTAACGTTCAGTGGGGAGAATGGAATCGGTGCCTCTCCGGCGGGAGAGCCCTTACCCAGCTTGGTGAGGTCCGGGGTCTGCACAGTAAAGAGGGTCGGACATGCGAAGGCAGGAAAGGCCGCTCGGGAGCGGAGATGGCTGCAGGGACCGCGCTTGTGGGCTGGGCTCGGATGGCCAGGAAATGGCCAGACGCTGTGTGCTCATCACTGAGGCGAGGATTTGTCTCCTCAGGACAGTCATGGTCCATGGCTTTACCCTTGGAGAAAGGGGAGAGAAGATGTCCAAGTCCCTCGGCAATGCCCTGGACCCTGACGTTGTCATCAATGGGGGACAAGTAGGTGTTACCCTAAGGTTCCTGTTAGTTTTGTTTGAAGGGCCCTTCCTACATTGACAGTCCAAACTCTTTATTTGCTTCATTGTGTTTTGTTTTCCCTGGTACTGGGAATTAAACTCAGGACCTTCATTTGCCAGGTAGGTGTGGCAGGGTTGAACCCTGGCTCCCAAACTCTATAGTCACTTTAGTGTAAAAACACAGCACGCCTTTTGCACTCACAGACGACGGTGCCCCCTCTGGCGCTAGCCCCTCAGGAGGCTGAGGCCGGACGGTTGAGCCTGGGAATCCAAGGCCAGCTTGGGCAACACAGTGAGACCCCGTCTCCCAAATAAAAGCAGTGTGCTTTCCTGTGTTTTAAATCTCGGTGTGAGACAGGGAGGAACCGGGTTGTAGCCCTTTGACCCGTTCCAGTCGGCAAGGTCTCAGTTCCCTGAGCTGCCGGGAAGGGAAAGCCGATTTCCCAGGCCAGCGGGAATGTTGTCAGGAAAGGGTGTGCGTGGTGCCGCATGGGAGCTCGGGTCCTGCGCTGAGTTGGAGGCAGGACGGGCTGGGTGCTGGTCACGCGTGTGGTGTGGAGTTGCTGTCCCTGCGCTCACTCACGCCCGTTCTTCACTGTCCCCTCCATCCTGTCCCATCAGGATGGGCTGCTTCTGCGTGTGGGTGCTGGGGACAGGAAAAGAGCAGGCGGAGCTGTCCCCGCACCCTGTGTGTGGCCAGGCGGAGGGGCAGGACCGCAGCGTCCCCATCTCTGGCGGTGGCTCTCGACGCAGCCCGCCTTGCTCCGCAGTGGGTGGCTGCTGTCCCCCGGCCCTGGAGTTTCTCTGGGTTTCCCAGAGCTGGGGCCCAGCCGCCAAACCCGACCCTCTGCTTCCTGTTTCCGATGTGAAGGACCAGAGTGCGGAGCCTCCGTACGGGGTGGATGTCCTCCGCTGGTGGGTGGCTGCGTCCAACGTCTTCACGGAAGTGACCCTTGGGCCCTGTGTGCTGAGCGCAGCCAGGGACGACATCAACAAGGTCAGCGCCAGAGCCTTCTCTGGGGCGGGGAGGGGTCAGAGCGATAAGCACGCCGTTCCCCTTTATCCAGTGTAATGCAAAGTTACACTGACTTCGTATTTGCCATGTGCCCAGTGACTTGACATTTGTTCCGCTTATCTTTATCTTCACCTGTGAGTAAAGGGAAACACCATCTTCCCTGCACGAAGGTGAGACGTTGACAGGTGGTTTACGCAGTTAGAAAGGAACGCAGTGAAGACTCAGTCCGTAACCCACAATCCGGCGTCTGTACAGTTGGGCTGGGAGAACGAGTGTGTGCATTACTATCTTATTCAGGAAGCGGGGATGGAAGCTAGAGAGCCATAAGTGACTTCTGGTGGAACCTGAAGGTCGCTTACGTGGTTTGTAACTGTCCCTGCGCCTCCTCGGCACAGCTTAGGAACACACTCCGCTTTCTCCTGGGAAATGTCGCCGGCTTCGCCCCAGACACAGACTCCGTGCCTGTGGACCGCATGCACGTCATCGACCAGTACATGCTGCACCTGCTGCAGGGTTTGGCGAGCAAGGTGGGTGTGAGGCAGGGCTGAGGGGACGGGGTCTGTCGTCCAGGTGGCACCGGCCTCGCTGGGAAGCCCCCATGGCTGTCCTGGGGCCCAACAGTTGCTGAACAGCTGCTCAGCACCCAGAGCCGGGAGGGAAGGTGTCTGCGGTAAAGGGACGTCACCGCAGTGGCCCTTCCTGGGCCTGTGCAGGTGCTGGGCTTTCTCGCTGCCGTGGGGAGGGCTGTGCCTCGGTGCACGGTCAGGGCACAGGTCAGGTTTTGCTCAAAGCAGAAGAACAAGTGAGGGCTGGGATTTACTTCGGGGCTGCTGCCTCCTGCCTCGCAAGCGCAAGGCCCTGAGTTTGAGTCCCCGGTACCAAAACACCACCCCCAGAAAATGAGTGAACATGAATGAATTGTTGGTAGCCCTCACTCTGCTGTTCTAAAAATGGTATGGTTTTAGGCTAGGCGTGGCACATGCCTGAAATCTTACACGAGGCTGTGAGACGGGGGAGGATCACTGGGAAGCAGGTAATGGTATGGTTTTAGGCTAGGCGTGGCACATGCCTGAAATCTTACACGGGAGGCTGAGACGGGGGAGGATCACTGGGAATTGCAGGCAGCGTGGGCTGTGAAGCAAGACGGTCTCAAAAACCCAAAGTGCTGTGATTTTTAGCATGTAAATTAGCAGGCCGGCGTCACCTGTACGACAGTAGAGCTCTTGCCTGGCGTGCTCAGGTCCCGCTCCGTCCTCAGCACTGCATAAACCCAAGCTTGGTTCTCTGCGCGGTGCTGTTCTTTTGTAGCTCTCATGGTGGAAGGGCCTTCGGTATACTGTTGGATTTGGTGTCCAGAAACGAGCACGAATTGGAAGCTCGGTGTCCACACTTTGACCCTGTTCTCCAGGTCACCGACGCCTACAAGCAGTATGACTTTGGGAAAGTTGTCCGACTGTTGCAGGCATTTTACACCAGGGAGCTCTCTGGCTTTTACTTCAGCATCATCAAGGACCGGTGTGAGGCACGGCAGGAGGGAGGGAGGGAGGCCTTCCCTAGCGTGCCCATCTGCTGCATACTCTGGAGCAGGCTCGTGGGTGACGGGAAGAGGCGGGTCCCGGGGTCGCAGACCCCAGGGGAGGGGATGCGGGGCAGTGTCCTCGGCAGAGGGCTAGACGCCGTTTCCTGGTGACGCCCGCCCGTCAGCACGTGGGTGCGGCTCACCCAGGGCACCGCAGGGCACCGGTGCATGCAGCAGGCCTGCTGAGCAGGGTGCTCTTGCCCAGGCTCTACTGCGAGAAGGAAGATGACCCCAAGCGCCGCTCCTGCCAGATGGCGCTGGCCCAGATCCTGGACGTGCTGGTCCGCGCCTTCGCGCCCATCCTGCCGCACCTGGCCGAGGAGGTGTTCCAGCACCTGCCCTACGGCTCAGGTGAGGGCGCGGGACGGGAGGAGGCTCTGCAGCAGCTCTGCTGACGTGAGCGGGAGCTTTCCCCGTGAGCCCCGGGAGCGCTGGACAGTGCCTCTGCGGCTCCCTGGAACGGGAGGCCCGCGAGCCTCCGTCCGCCTTTTATCTTGCAGAGCCCGAGAGTGTTTTCCGCACAGGCTGGATCGGCACCAGCTCCGTCTGGAAGAAGCCCGGGCTGGAGGAGGCGGTGGAGGGTGCGTGTGCTATGCGAGATTCGTTTCTCGGCAGCATCCCGGGCAGAAACGCTGCAGAGTACGAGGTCGCCATCGTGGTCGAGCCGGGCCTGCTCTTTGAGATCATGGAGGTACGTGCCGGAAGCACTCCGCAGCTCCACCCGGAGTCGCTTTATAAAAACGCCTGAGGTTTTTGAGGTACTGGGGATTCAACCTGGAGTCTTCACACTGAGCTTTATCCCCGGCCTCTCTTGGGGAGACAGGGTCTCCCTAAGTTTGTTTCCCAGGCTAGACTAGACCTTGCGCTCCTCCTGCCTCAGCCTCCTCAAGGGCTGGGATTCTAGGCCTGCACCTCCACACCTAGGTGATAAACTTAATTGTTAATTAGATGTAGGGTTTCAGTCTGATCCTGATGTTTCTCTGCTTCTGTTTCCGGCATCTGGACGTCCTTTCTGGGCTCCAGGGGTGGCCTGTTCTGCACCCTTACTTGACAGGGCCAGGGCCAGGGCCAGGAATGCTGTGGTGCAGCTCCCTGGAGCTGGAGCTCAGCGCCTCGGGTTGCCTAGAAGGAAGTGACAAGATCACCTGCGGCAGCTGCATGAGGACACCTGGCACGGGGCTTGGTCACAGGACCAACTGAGACCCAGGAACGGGCGCCGCCTGTCCCTTGAGTCACAGGGCTTCGGCCAGGTTGGCCCGGCAGCCGGTGGCCAGGACGTTCCCCGGGAGGGAACTGGCACACACGCTGCCTGGAAGCTTCACTGGCAGCAGTTGGTGACCTCGGTGAAACGTGAGCAGTGGAAGGAGAGGAGACTGCAGGGTGGCAGTAGCTGCAGGCAGCTTTTTCTTTCTTTAAAGGAATGTTTGTTTTGGCTCCGGACTCTCTTGGGGGATGGGAAGTGGGCTCAGAGGCGTACAGGCGGCCAGTGCAGGGAGGGCACTTTGTGGGTTTTCCTGCTGCTCGGGTGACACCGGAGCCTCAGCGCCCGCCTCAGTCGGTGGCGAAAGCTGTACCTGGGCTGTGCCGGGCCTCACCGCCGCTCTGTGCTCACTTGCAGATGCTGCAGGCCGAGGAGACATCCAGCACCTCGCAGCTCAGTGAGCTCATGATGGCCTCGCGATGTACGCTGCTGGCCCAGGAGCCCCGGCAGAGGCCGGCTGGCACTACCGAACTGGCGGGCACCTTCCTCATCAACCTGGAAGGTGAGGAGGGCCGCCGCTTCCCATGGGGGCGTCCCGGTCCCGTGTGTGCCCTGCCCTCCAGGCCTGCGGCCGCCTCCCCAGTGCCCACTGGGGTTCGCTGGGCACCCTCGTGGCCACCTGCCTGCCCAGCCGGTGTCTGGTGGGGGCGGCCCCTCCCGACTGCGGTTCTGTGCTGCCTGAGGCCGGGACGTCAGCGGTGGCAGCTGTTTCTCTGCCCATCCTGAGCAGTTAGTGGGTACGCCACAGCTGTCCGCAGTCCCATATGTCGCCTGGCTTCCCTGTCTCCGCGCTTAGCTGAGCTCCTGCACCCTGGCCCTGCGGCCCTTCATTCGGCCTGTTCCCGCTGTAGGTGAGCAGCTGAGTAGCTGAGTCAGACTCCCGTTTGTTCCCAGGTGGCGACATTCGGGAGGAATCCTCATACAAAGTGCTCGTCACACCGGCGACGCAGGAAAAGTGCCCTCGCTGCTGGAAGTACACGGCTGAGTCCCCAGACACGCTGTGTCCTCGTTGTGCTGAGGTGGTGGGCGGGGTGTAGCACGAGGGCTCCCCGGCACTAGGCCCAGGGGTGTAGGTGATTCCCGTGACACAGAAAGCCAGGCTGTAGTTAAGGAAAGGTGAAGGATGAAGGATGGAGTAAGAGTCAGCCAGATGTGGAGGCGCACACCTTCATCACGGCCTTCGGGAGGCCGAGGCAGGAGGATCGCGGGTTTATCACCAGTCTCGGCTGCAGTGAGACCTTGCCTCAAGAAAAATCAAACGCTAGAGTTACACGCGTGCCTTCACTAAAGTGAAGGGTTGTACATAAACGTGGAAATGTGTTGCAGGCCCATTGATCCTGTGGAATGGACACAGGCATAGATGGTTTTATATTTTCTAAGAATCTTTTTGAGTGTTCAGCTCCATAATGTAATAAAAGCACTCTGAACAGCTGCCGCTGGTGCAGGCTGTGGCTGTGGCTGCGGCTTGGAGGGGGAAGCTGGGAGCAGATTATGCGCACAGGCGCACAGTGTGGGCAGGGACTCAGTCTCTCCGTCCGCCTGCCTCAGCAACTTAAATACTCAATTGGATTTCTTAAAAGAGCAATTTAAATTGGCTGTGCTTTTAGATGAGTTTTTCTAACAAAGGTGAAACTTCACCTCCCTTTGCAAGAATCTGAAATGGGCAGGGTGGACAGGGTGGACACTGACGTCTCCCTGCATCACAATAAAAGGCCTTAAGGAGACAGCAAAGCAAAGCACTGGCATCCTAGTGTGTGCTGGGCTCCGGACAGCTCCCAGTAGGGCCTGCGTGCTTTAGCCCGACTGGTCTTGGCACCGCAAACCACAGAGGAGTAAAGCAGGGCTCAGGTCTGGAAACGCAGAGACCCCAACCCCAGAGCCTTCTCGAGGCACCGGAAGCACTAACCGAGCAGGTGCAGGGGAGGGGAGGGGAGGGGAGGGGAGGGGAGTCCCTGGCCCGAGGCAGAGGTGGGGACACCAGGAAGCCTCCGCCCCGTCCTTTCCTAAGGACTGGTGAACACAGGCACCTAACAGTAGGAAAAATAAAGCTGACTTAAAACTTTGTCTTTATCTTTGTTTTTACATGATAGTTTTACAAGATAATACATTTTTACAATTAGCCCATGTGGATACAACTTTGCAACTTGGCAGAAACAAAATTTACACCGGAACTGACTGTGCTGGTTGATGCACGGCAGACAGACAGTTTTGGCAAATGGATCCCAGCTCCCGCTGGCTCCCTTGATGACGCAAGCCCTGTCTTGTCCAGGACAGGGCCGGTGAAGCGGGTGACAGCTGTCCTCAGCCTTCTGCAGGAAGTCAGCGGGAGCCTGACCTGGCTGACAGGCGCACACACCTAGATTCAGTTATAGCAGTGACATCCGGGTAAGACAGAATCTTACAGTAAACGCAGTCTGTAAGTCAGAGCCAGTTTTAAATAGCAAAGTTGAACAAGAAAGCTACTTGTCTTTGAATTAAAAATAAACAGTAAAACATCTGTATTAGTTCATCTTTAGCATCAACTGTAGATGTGGTGTTGAGCCAGGATTGCACTTTTTAAATTTTTATCTTACAAAAAAGGGGCACATTCCATAAAATCCTAGGTGCTGCTCTGTGACTGGCTGTGCACTGCCCACGCATGTGGGCCGCTGGGCCCGGGTGCTGTCAGGACGGGGGCAGCGCCAGGGCTTCCATGGCCTCAAGGAGGTGCAGGGCCAGGCCGTACTGCCCGTGCTGCTCGGGCAGGAGCTCCACCACCTTGTGCACCAGCCTGGCTGTCACGGCGATCGGCACACCTGTGTCCTGCAGGTCCTGGGGGCTCTACGGGCGGACACGAACCCCGTTAGGCAGCAGTGGCCAGGGGGCAGCCGGACAGCGACTCCCGCCCGGTGCCCCCGCCCTGGCCTCACCATGGCCTTGAGCCACGTGCACAGCGTGGGTGGCAGCCGCGCCAGCAGCTCCATGCCCTCCCGGCTTTGTGTGTGCAGCAGTGCGTGCGCCAGCCTCTGCCCGGTCAGCACCAGCAGCTGGGAGGCCAGGACCTCTTTGTCGTGCACCTGCAGGATGGCCTGAGGGGGACGGAGGACACAGTTCTCCCCCAGGTGCCCGGCACCCTGGACGGCTGCCCTTGGTGCAGCCCCAGCGTCACCAGGCCCAGTGCCCAGGCCCAAGCCCCCGCCCAACTGTCCCCTCGCAGCCCATCACGTGACTGGCGCTGGGCTGCTTTCCCACCGCTCCGTACCTCTTCTCCCAGGTGGTCGGCGCCGTGGCTGTACAGCTCCCCCACGTAGTGCCTTCTGACCACATCCTCGCTGACCTGCAGGTGCTGGGCTAGGTCCACGGCCAGGGCCGGCCAGTCCCGGTCCTTCCCAGAAGCCGCCTCTGCCGAAGGCTTCCTGTCCTTTGGGGCTGAATGCTGCGCCTGGACGGCGGCACTGACAACTTTCAGCAGGAACTGGAAACACACCACAGGGCCTTGTTGGTACGTTTTCCCAGATACCGAACCAGGACTCTGGCTTCCCTGTCAGCCGCGTTTCCGTGAAAGCCATCTTTGCTGTCAGAACAGGCACGGGTGACTTCCGAGAAGATGGCCCAAGAACTCTGAGGGCAGCATGGGGGTTAAGGACCCTGGAGCTCTGGCCTCCCGCCCTCCCTCAAGGTCACAAGGATGAAATCCAGAAACTAGAATTACCTGCTGTCGAACAGAAATAAAATTGGGATCCATCTCCCCACTAGGTAATAACTGGATTGAGGTTAAGTCTTTGAAAAAGGCATTTTTTCCCTAGAGAAAAGAGGTCAAGAGAAGCGCTGAGTGGATTCGGGGAGAAAAACCATCTCGCCGTGGTGGACTCATGGCTGCTTGCTAGCTTCTGCTCCACAAGGGTCTGACGTGTATCGGCCACGTGTGGGTGCGCCGCCGGCAGTGGTGGGCAGCCTTGCACAGCCCAGAGGTCCCCTCCCCTTACGTGGCTGTCACCCAGGCAGAGTGACACGACACTGCCGAGGCTGGGTACAAAACGCTGTGGCTCGGGCTCCGGGATGTTGCTGCCCCAGGTGACCCGGAGGCGACCTGCCGGCTGGCCAGAGACTGAGGCCCAGAAGCGGACATCATCTCCGCTGCCAACCTCGAGGAGCCTGCCAGCCACGCCCGCACCACGGCCCCGGGACTTCAGACCACAGGTGCCCGAGGGAGGGCAGGTGCTGCTCGGTGCCGAGTCCTTTAAAAAGTGACGCCCAGGGCAAGGGGAGAGCGTGGCGGGAACAGGACGAGGCCCAGCCCACGCCCCAGGCGCAGCTGCCACCTCCCAGCCTGCCCCGGGGCACCGTGGAGGCCTGGAGCTGCGCACCTTGCTGTCGAAGAGGGACAGCGGCTTGACGGCCTTGAGAGCGAAGTGAGCCACAGCGTAGAGCACGGCGCCCAGCACCGAGTGGTGCTGCACCAGCAGGTAGTGCACCGGCTTCTGCTCCAGCGCCAGCTCCGCTATGGACGCGGGCCCCTCCGCCGGCAGCCACGCGTCCTCGGTGTCGAGCACGGGCGGCGGCATCTCGTCCCTGCCCACGTCGGCCTGCGGGCAGAGGCTGCATCAGGGCCCCCAGGAGCTGGGGGTGGCCCCGCCAGGGAAGGAGTGGAGTTACCTCCATCAAGGTCTGCAGGAGGTCCACGCAGCAGCCCAGGAAGGAGGTCAGCGCCGCGTCACTCATGCCCACGTCCTGTTTGTGATAAGGATGTCATCGGCCGGAGCCCAACAGGCATTCGTTCCACTGCCTGCCTGCTTTTGAGTCGAGGCACCTGCACATGTCAGCCCCTTCCTTTATCACAGAATCAACCCGCCTGGAGACTACGTTTAAAAAGTGGTACTACTATCACCTTTCAAAAATATTCTAAGCTGCATGCAGTCTCAGCAATCTGGGAGGCTGAGGCAGGAGGGTCACCATGAGTTTGAGGCCAGCCTGGGCTACAGAGCGGACCCTATTCCAACCACCAGACAAAGACACAGTTCTGAGCATGCACCGTAGCTCAGTGGGAATGCACACACACGACCCTGGGCTCAGGCCCCAGCACCCCCAAAAGTAAGCCAAAATAAGAGTTCTCTGCCCACTGGAGAGAGCTGGGCCATTCACTCTGCTTGTAAGGCTTTCGCTAGCCAGGGAGCCACGGGAAGACACACATGACCGTCCAGCCTACAAGTTCTATGAGATGGCCTGGCCTGGTTTCTAGGGACTGAACTGAACCCTTTGAACAAAACAAGGGCTTCCAGCTGAGAACTAAAGAAGGGATTCACGCTGTGGGCAGCAGCCAGGCCACTGACCCCACAGCAAGCCTCTGCTGGGGCCGCCGTGATTAAGACCGATGAGCACAGAATTCAGAGAAGGATGTGCATGTGTGCGTGTGCAAGGTGACACTCCCCACCCAGGCCGGAGCCGTTCTCCGGCGATGCTGGCTGTTTACGACTGAGGCCTCTGGCAGCTGCAGGTGCCCTGGCCATTCTCGGAGGTCTGTGATGGGAGGCGAGCACGCAGCTCACAGCCGCACCAGGCCCCTGGGAGGCAGCGCTGCGCGTGGTTACTGCACGGAGGCCCGGTTCCCCATGCGAGGAACGGCCTCGGCAGCTGCTTCCCCTGCTCACTTCCGTTGCCCAGCAGAGCAAACACAGGCGACAGGGCAGCTTGCTGTCTTGCCTGCCTGGCCAGAGGCGCACACCAGTGACACCTGGCCCAGCTTGCTACCTACAGCCTGCGGAGGTTGGGCTACACAGGGCACAGGTCCTGGCCAGGTTCCTTCACAGCTTTCTCCGTTTCTTGTTTTGGTACCAGGGATCGAACTCGGGACGTTGTGCTAGTGAGGTAGTGGCACCACTGAGCTAAATCCCCCGCTCTCCGTTTCTCGTCTTCCAAAAGCAGCAGCAGGTGGGATAAAGTTCACCTTAGGGTTAGACACCAAGGTACAAGGGCAAGTGCAGGGTCAGCAACGTTCCTCTAGCTGAGAGACTCACCCTCCGGCACAGCCTGTCCTTTGGTGACTTGCCAACCTGTGACGAAAGGAAACGAGGTGCTGCAGTAGTCAGAACTTTGACTTACAAAGGCACTGCCGCTGCACAGGAAGGCAAGAGTAACCAGCCTTAAAAACTCAATCAGCTTTCAGCAAGTGTGTCAACCTTGCCTTTACCTTGGTTCTGCTAATAGTGACACAGGTTTGTGGTGCTGCTTAAAAATGAACTCACAGATAACCCTTTTCAAAAACAAACTGTGTATTTTTGACCTATGAAGAAAACACTGACCAATCTGGCCTTCACTTTGTACTGTCAAACTGTGTCACCTTAAGAACCCAGAGGCAAACTCGAGATGGCCAGTGACAGCACCTGGGGGCTTTCGGGCTGAGTGACCAGAAAGGAAAGGACAGCAGCCAGGCTGGGTGCTGTGTGCAGGACGCTGAGGCACAGGTCCGGCTGAGCCAGTGCCGGCCGGCCGGCCGTTCTCACAAGCTCCCTGCGGGCCATGCACTCCCTGCCTCACCTGTCTTGGTGCCAGCTAACAGCTTGCAGGGGGCCCCCACAGCTCCCTGCGCTCAGCTCCTCTCCTTCCCACCACGCCACTGCCTCTGGTGGGCATGGACCCTGCCGGGGTCACGACTCCTCCCAGCAGGACGCAGGCTGCAGTTGGACCCCTCTGCCCCCGCTGAGGTGAGGCCCACCTTATCCATCAGGTACGCGGCAGCAGAAAACCTCTTCACCAGGAAAGTGGTCCACATCATGAGCGCCACACCTGGGGAGCAAGCAGACGCGCGTCACACACGGCCCCTAACCCACGTGCCCGGTGTGATTTCATCTTTGATCTCACACAGCTCTTTCGTGACAGAGTGAGCCGCGGAGGAGCACACAGCCGCAGCCAGGGAGCGTCAGAGGATTCACATATGGACCCCGAGAAGAAAAACAGCGCGGCATGATGCACAGCACGGCCACCAGGAAGGACACGGCGCGTGTTGGGCAGGGCATGGCACAGAGAACACTGCTGAGGCGGGTTTGTGCTAACCCAGCACAGCACCAGCAGCTCCACCGCTGAGCCCATACCCGAGGGAACTGAGTTCAGGAGGTGCTGGAAGGTTTTTGAGAACAGTTTAACAGCATCCAAATGCTAGAGACAATCAGGTAACCATTGGCTAAAGTGGCAAAAGTATTTTACATAAAAAATCTGAGCTTCGTAACTAGTATTTTACATAAAAAATCTGAGCTTCGTAACTGCACGTTCACTAAGGTGCGATACAAAAATGAAAATGTCTCAAGATTGGCACTGAGGCAGCATCAGTGAGCCTGTGGCCCAGGGGACACAAGAGGACGACCCTAGCGGCACCGTCTTCTGGGTAGCATTTTCCCAAGAAGCCGGAAGGACCAGAGCTCGGCATCCCAGTCCCACGCGGGCGCACCCCCAACACCGACGGCGCCATGCAGGGCTCTTACCGTGCTGCACATGCGCGCTGATGATGTGCCTCAAGTGCTCGAGGGACCTCGCCAGGAAACGCGCTTCCTGCACGCAGAAGGACAGAGGGACAGGCGGACTGGAAACTCGGGAGGCAGTGGCACTGTGGCTCAAAGGGCGCATGTGAGGTGGCGGAGCTGGGACAGGGTCTGACAGGCACACCAGCTGCCGCTATTTAAATGCAGACACCAGGCACCGCGCGCCCCTTCTCTGTGAGCCGCCGTGGCTCCGTGATGACTGTGGATACAGCCTTCATGTCGGGAGGAAACCGGGACAAGGCGCATACGTCCCGAAGGCCACAGCGGCCATGTGCTGTGATCCCGACCAGCCAAGAGGAGGCCCTGGGGCCACCGTGTCCCTGTGCCAGCAGCTTTGGTTTGGAAACACACACGGCAACGTTTCTTGTCGCTTTCCTACATGTGGATCTGGAACTGGGCCACTTGTATTCAGAAGTTATCACATCCTCACTCTCGTTCTAACTTTCCACGCCTTGACCACTGGGGGGTGACAACTCCACCCCTGTCCCGGGACCTCACACTAACGGCTAACGGGTCAGAAGCTGTCCCCGGCCGAAATCCCATTTTTACCACGTGAATGACCGCATGTTAACACACTGTCTTGGAGAGTGTAAGGGAGGGTGTTACTGCTGTTAGTGTGGGAGAGCGAATTCGCGCATCTCTGCGTTTTCTACAGAGGCACCACCTACAGACAGTAAAGACAGTTCTGAGCCGAGGGGAGTCATTCAGCAAGCCGGGGAGGCTCAGTGGCAGAGCACCAGCACCCTGGGTTTGATCCCCACCCCAGCAAAAACCAACAAAAAGGGCGATTTTCGGGACTCTGGGCAGGGAGGCCCACCGCAGAGGTGCTCCCGGCCTGTCCCGTCCTGTCCTGGTCAGCCTGAAGGACTGGCGCCCTCGTGTCAGGCAGTAAGTGGGGCCAAATGTCACAGACTGACGGGCTTCACCTGAAACCCAAATCCGCACTCGAGGCCTTGCTCCTGTCAGCCCATGCGCATCCAGGATCGCAGGGCTCAGCAGGGCCGAGGGCCACGACACCCTTCAGAGACCAGTGTGACGGAAGCCACACCTGCAGACGAGGGGCACCTGGCCACAGCGGACGCTGCCTGCACCAGAGGACAGTCAGCCAGGGGTGCTGTTTCCTGCAGAAATTCCTAAGAGAACCGAGAACGCGCCCCTCACAACCCAGCCGGGGCTGAGGGCAAAGGCCTGGCTTTAAGGGAAAGCTACGCTTCCCTCCTGGCAGTGAGCAGTGTGCTCGGGCAGGGCCTGCAAGACGGGCACAGGCAGCAGGACAGAGCCGTCAGGACAGGCAGAGGCGCTGCTGAGCCAAAATCAGCTGCCCCGGAGGCCGGGCCTCACCTCGGGGTCCCTGTTCCACTGGACCACATACTCCCAGCAGCAGTGCGCGTGCAGCACGTCCGGCTCCAGGCTGCACGGAAACTGCTCGCAGGCCAAGCGCAGCGCATCTGGAAGCAGAGGTGGTGGTCAGGCTCCTCTCAGGGAGGACGGCTGCACTGCCCCCCACCCCCAGGCCACGGCCGCCTCACTGGCCACCTGGGATGCCGCCTGTGTCCGCCTCCGCCTCCGCCTCCCGCGGGAAAGCTCTGTCAGCGCCTTCTTTGGGTTCGCCTGCGTTTTCCCCACCGCCGTCCTGATGAGCCAGGTTGAGCAGGCCAGGGCTCAGGTCCTGCTTAAACACCCACTTGGCCACGCTGTCCGCAATGCCACCTGCGGCGGAGACAAGGCAGGCAGCGTTCGGGACCGGTGGCGGTGGCGGCCGAGCGCGTTCCCCGCGGACTGCAGTGCCCCGCTCCAGCTCGGGCCTGAGGAGACGCGAAAGGCCAGGAGATCTGCAGCGGTGGCCAGGGCCGGCCGCCGTCACTTCAGAACGGCCGGGAGGGGATTCCCGGGGTTCTGAACGGGAAGGAGTGAACGTGTTCGGGGCGATGGGGAGCAGTCACCCTCGTCCCCTCACACACATCTTGAAATGCCACGCCGTGTCCCAAACCCATGTCGTTACTCTGCACAAACTACAACGTATTTCAGGAAAGACGTCTAGAAAAATGGCACAGGAAAGGAAAAAAAAAGAAGGGCGTCGTGGGGTGATGAGACGGCCGCCGCGGCAGGCAGGGCGGTCCCCAGGGTGGCGGGGCCACGCGTGC
>NW_022900923.1:2654544-2659825 GCF_012274545.1 Fukomys damarensis | reverse complement strand
GAGCCGGCTGGGGTCTGAGGGCACCGTCCGCCCGGGGGACCCGCGAGTACACGGCCCACGTGCACCCCGGCCGCTCACCTTTCGCTCCGTCATGTGGTTTGACATCTGCACCGCGACCGAGTGGCCCACGTGTGCGGACAGCAGCGCCGCGCCATTGTTCTCAGACTGAACGCAGGCCAGGCGCATCTGCTGCCACCACGGGGACACGGACTGCGAGTCCCAGGCCTCGTCGATGGCCACTGCGGGACGGGGACACGTGAACGATGGGGACCTGACCGGTCGTTCTGTCTACTCTTTCAGTTTTAAGTTAAGCTTCCTGAAGATGTGCCTGTACACTTCTGAATGAACCGCAGAACAGATCTCACGATCGATGCTGTGCGGGATATGTATTTACATCCCACTTCTTGGTAATGCTGGTCATCTTGTTTCTGAACTGCTAACTTCATCCCTCTTTGGAATGACTTCACCGTTCACGAGAACTACTCTTAGATGGATGTTTTCATACATCTGATTGTCAGGTGATGTCAAAAGGAAGCAAAGTATTCCCTCCGACAAAAGCCCTGACGCCCCTCACCAAGTGCAGAAAACACGTCATTCACACTGATTTGTGACGGCACAACCCTAGTTACGTTTTGGGGAGTGACGGCCTACTTCGGACACACTCAAATCCGGGCCGCCACAGCGCTCTGCCTGGCCCGAAGCCCACCTTTCATCCTGCTCAGGAGGGACAGCATGGTGTGCAGGCCGCAGACGGACCGCGGCTTCTCCAAGATCTCCTTCTCCTTTGAGAGCCACACGCCCAGGAGCAGAGACTGAAACGAGGAAGCAGCATTCAGTGCCACACACAGAGGTGCCTTGCCCTTGGCAGTGGGAACAGCGTGTGAGGCTGTGCGACTCCACTGTAAACGGCTAACGAGCTAGGAAAAGCCTAACAACGCCCGGGTCAACGCAAGTGACTTAAGGTGCCTGTGGACCAGTACTTCCTCAGCTTGCGTTTTTCCGATTTATAAAATCTGCTCAGATAACCCTGGGGAGTGAAGACTTTGACGTCAAGTGTGCTGGTGCAGACAGTGCAGCCTGTGGCACCGCAGCGCATTTGTCTGGAACAGCACTCGGCAAGAAGCCGTCAGACCAACCGACCGCGTCCGGTAAGTGTGCCAAGTTAAAGGGCCGCCCACGAAGAACAGGCGTGCACGGGGACACTTGGGGCTCGGCGCCATGGGAAGGAGGACCACACTTCTCCACGGGCTTCCCGCTCAATGAAATTCCCACTTCTGTGTTTCCGAAAGGAGAGACTGGAACGCAGACAGCGCCCTTCAGCCTGCACCGCCCGAACACAAGGGGCCTCGGGGTGCGGTGCGCTCAGCCTGCCCGGGTGCTTCTGCTCGGCCTCTGTAACTTTTCGTCCTGAGAGATTCACTGATGGCGACAGGCAATGAAGTCCCATGCCCCTCCCTTTAACATGGCGCCCAGGATCAAAGCAAGACACGGACACTGGAATCCACAGGGCCTCACCAGCAATACATGTGCGCGTGTGTGCGCCTGGGCCACTGGACAGGGGCAGTGTGTGTCGTCATGACAAGAGGCCACACCGTCAGCAAGGCCCCTCCCACAAGCCCCTGCTTTCCCGCGCCAGCCTGCAGCAGCGTGCACGCCACGGCGCTCACCCGCGTCTCCCAAGAGCTGTGCAGTGCGCGTCTTTTTAAGGTCGGCCTTTTTCTCCTTCTTCCAGTTGCTGTGTCCCTCAGCGGTTCACTGTTTTCACCCTGAACCCCGGCAGGGGGCACCACGGTCCGTCATCTCTGAAGGACACTGGCCTCGTACCGCCCATGCCGTCTGACAGGCATCTGTAACTGTTTTCCTTCCTGACACGTAAGTTTACTTCTCGGAGAGCTGGGACAGAACCCATTTCGGGAGGACGTGAACACTCAGCAAAAACCACGCATTCCCACAGCCCCCGGATCACAGGCTGCTCGGATCCTGGCCAGAGCTGAGGCGAGAGGAGAGCCCAGATGCTGCCGGCTCCTGACCCTAGCAACTCAGCCCGCCCTGTTCAAAAGGGCAAGAATTTAGTACTGCAGTGTTGGCACTGGGCAATTCTGTGGCTTTACATGTGCTACAGTGTGACGACTGTGTCCCAGCCGATGTTTAAAGTTTAGAAATGCAGATCACAATTCTAAATAGCTCTAACGAAAGTGTTTTGTTCTCTTCAGTTTTTTTTTTTTTTTGGCTGTTGTTCTATTGTGACAACTTTCACTGGTGATCAAAGTCCACTGAAAATGCATTTGTGTTACATTCCAAATTGATTTTACGTCACCCACATAATATCCGCGCTATCGTTTATGTGAACAAAAATAAACAGTGTGGCGAATGCCAATCTCCCTTGTCCCACGTGTGCTCTGTGACACCGTTCACACCAGGCGCAAGGAAGAACCGCACCGGCCCCAGAGCCTTACCAGCAGCAGCTGAGGGCTAAGGCCGGCAGCCTCCAGAGTGTGGCACACGTCCTCGGTGGAGCTTTCGCCGAGCAGACATTTCCAGAAGAAGAAACTGCCTAGTAGAACAGAAATGAGGCCTTCATCACTAACCAGGCACCTTCGGACTAGTGCTCTAACTGCAATCTAAAATTCTAGTGGTGCAAAACAGCCCACGACAAATTAATGCTTTGATTTATCATTGAAGCAGAGAGCGAATCATGACGTGTCTTCACCTGCCCCTTCAGTGCACTCAGCAGTACGGTACCACGCAGACAACGTAGTGTCTGTGGCCGCCAAAATACACACATCCCAACTCTGGTTAATTTAGCCACAAACAAAATGACATCTCTGCTTTTAGCGGAGAGGACGTGAGGAGCCGCTGAGGACCTCACCCACCTAGAGCCACATACTCCTCTTCGCTTATCCTCTTGATGCTGAGCGTATCCTTCTCACACTCCAGATACTCCAGGAACGTCTTCACGGGCAGCGCACCCTCACTGTCCTCAGAGAACCGCACCGCAGGCCGGGAGTTCTCTCGCTTGTACTTCTCCAATAAGGCCTGCAGCTTACGCAGCTCCTTTTCATCAAGCCTTAATAACACAGCCAAGGCCTTAAGAACAGAAAGAGCAGAGTTCTGAACAGACCAGGCCCCCGGCTATGACTCTACCCAGTCAGCCCCATCATCTGGGCTGGAGTTCAAGGCTGTACACAGATGACTTTTAAAGTTGACACGTCTGCTAGACTGTCCTCTACTTAAAACTTGACTCTCAAATTACATTTTTATAAGTAGTTGGTTATCTGAATAAACTAATCTTGAAAAACTATATACTACCAAGAGAAACATTTTAGAAAGTTTCTTGAAAGTACCCCGTATCCTTCTGTCAGGAATTTAATAAAAATGTATTACTGTGTAATCAAAAAATAATAAAGGAAGCCATGGTAACTTTTGTCATTGGGCTAAAACTATTTAAAATTAAGTGCTAAAATATTAAGTAGAACAAATATCATAAAACAAACTTGGAAAAAACAATTTCACTGAGTCCACACACAGGTCCCCAGTGGCTCTCGGGTACAGAGGTGAGTCACAGAGGCGTCGTGACAGCCTGCCCAGCACACACGTGTGCAGGCGCATCTCCTGAGAGCAGAGCAGGTACAGGGTGAGCACACCGCCCACAGCCCCAAAGACGGGAGTGCAGCATGGACTTTCTGAATGAACCCACAAATGGGATCACATCAAATTAAAAAGCTCTGCACAGCCAAGGAAACCATCAACAGAGTGAAGAGACAGCCTGGACACTGGGAAGAAATCTTGCCAGCTTCTCCTCGGAGGGCTGTTTGTCATCACTAAGAGCCCTAAAAGGCTCACCATCACTGACGCAGAATATAGCAAGAGCTCAAAAGAACTAGAGCCCCCAAATTTAAAGGCTGTATTAAAAAAAGGCATATGAAATGAACAGACAGTTCTCAGACGAAGAAACACAGCCAATAAATACGTGAAAAAGTTCAACACTGTGGGCTGTTTGAGAAATGCAAATTAAAACAACAGTGAGACTGCATCTCGCTCCAGAAAGAATGGCTGCCATCGAAATCAACCGATACCAAATACTGGCAGGGCTGTGTGGAGGAAGCAGCCCCCCACCGTCGGTGGGTGTGTAGGTGATGCAACCGCTATGGCAATCAGCGTCCGGTCCTCTAAAAGCTGAAAGAAGAAATCCCATTGGGCCAGCTATTCCCTTGCTAGGTATCTTCCCAAGGGAGTCAAAGACATCACACCACAGTGAGGTACTTCACGGCCACGTATACAGCGGCACAATTTGTGATGACTAAATCACGGGACAGCCAACACCGATGAATGCATACAAGTAATGCACTGCTTCTGTGTCACACAGCGCTACTCTGCCAGGAAAAGGGTGAACGAGTCATCTGTGGGAAAACGGATGCACACTGAGACCTTGATGTAAGCGAATTAGCTCACACACACAAGCTGAAATATTGCATGGCTTCTGTCATGAAACACTTGAAATATATATAAAGTACAAAGTAAAAGACAATAGGAAAAAAGTGAAAAAAAAAAGGTACTGTGAGCCAGTGGGGACCGCGTATGTAAAAGTGCATCTGAGTTGGTATAACGGTCCTGCGTTCTTTGGCCCGTCTGGTTTTCAATGGTATATACGGTAATTAACTCTACTAGGTTCTGTAAGACGAATGAATGAACCTGGTGCTGGAAAAAAAAGGGGAGAGGAGAAGGTGGGAAAAGGAAGGAACTGTAATGTGTTCGGTATCCATCCCCACAGCGAACGGAATCACCGTGAATTGCAAACATGTACTAAAAGGAAAAAAAAGAACATGCACCTTTCACCTTTAAAAAACCTTAGCTTTCTACTTGTTTACTAAAAATCAGAAATAGCCGAGGATGGCGCTTCTGCGCGGAGTGGACCACTCACTTCGTCGGAGAACGGCTCGGCGGAGCGCAGGCCGAGGGAGTTGAGCTGGCCGACGGACTCGTACAAGCGCAGGAGCTTCAGTCTGCCGGCACAGAAGTGCAGCAGCCCCTCGTCCACAGACGCGCGCTCTGCAGGCCAGGGAGACAGGGGGACAGCGGGACAGGCTCACGCCTGGAAGGAGCCGTCAGCGCCGGCCCCGGTGAGAGCGCGCACTGGGGGGCTTCGTGGAAGAGCCCTGCTTGCACTCCTTCAGCACAGTAACAGGTTCAAGTGAGATGCCCCAGAGGGACAGGACAGCCACTGTCCTCTAACCCTGGAGCACGGCCCCGGGACGCCAGCCGGCTCAGCACCTAGGCGGGG
>NW_022900923.1:2602228-2654527 GCF_012274545.1 Fukomys damarensis | reverse complement strand
CCCCCCCGCCTGTCAGTACAGCTCCAACGTACACTAACAGAGAGGGAGACGGGCAACCCTCAGGAAACCTCCACTAGGACACAGCGGCAGGGACCAGTCACAAATTTGGCACGCGGAACACTGCAAGGCGGTAGGTAAGGACACTCACTGTGGTCCTGTGACGATTTCCCAGCACTCCAACACACTCGGACCTGGGCTAGGCAGCATCTCACTGAATTCATTTTGATGTTTCTTAGAACTTGAGGAGTGGGGCTCTATCAGTAGACTAGTCTTTCAACTCTGACTTATTTATTCTTTAACAAGAACAGGCTTTACTGAGGGGCTGCTGCGGACCCGCGGCAACTGGCTCGTGCCGGTCGCCTGTCTTGCTGTCTGGCTTCCTGACTCTGGAGATGGACCCAGGCCCTCCCAGATGCCCCCCGGCCAGGCACATCCTCAATCCTTTTTCTTTTTAAACATTCTGAGGTGGGTCTAAATTGGCCTTGAATTCGACCCTCCTGCCTCAGCCTCCGAAGCAGATAGGATTACGACACCACTGTCACTGTGTTTCCTAAAAGAAGTGCTAACAGGTTGTGCACACTAAGGGGCTCACTGCCACCAAAGTCAGCCTGATATGGCTCCCGAAAACGTCGGTAACAAGAGCCTCAGCGTCAGGTCACCAAGTCTTGAAGGGACACATTAAATACAACTAAACAAAAGTAGAAGTAAGTATAAAGCTGGCTTTATGTAATTAACATGATAAGCAAAAATTCACAAGTAGATTAATTTAGAACTTTAAATGCTATAATTAACTGATGTTAGGAATTAAGGATAAATTGAAGTTTGATAGTTTGGTGGATAGACTATGGAGTTAAAACGCGTCAATTTTTGTATTTTGAGATAGCATCTCACTATGTAGTTCAGGCTGGCCTTGAACCCACTAGGTAGCCCAGGCTGGCCTCAAACTTGAGGGGACCCTCCTGCCTCAGCCTCCTGAGTGCTGGCATCACAGTTGTGCACCACCATACCTGGCTTCAAACTGAATTCTTCAACAGTAAAAACCCACCAAAAAAGTCTTTGACTTTGGAAGTCTTAACTGTGCCTGTGAGGGAAATGGATGACCCTGCACAGCAGCAGATGAATTCAAAGCACGACACGCTCTCTCCTGATCTCGGCCAGGACACACCATGTGAAAACGCTCCTCACCGAAGCTGCTCTCCCGTGAAGGAAAGGTAGAAACAAGGGCAGTGAGGGCACACGAGCATTGCTGTCCCCTCCCGCGCATGGCTTTCGTGACACCCTAAGCCCACAGAAGGACGGCCTCCCAGCGCCTGACTGCCATCTTCCGTCACACAGAATTTCCAGTGGGACCAGCGTCAGCAGGAGTACACGGCTCATGGAGAGCAGCTCGGGCACGAGAGTGGCAAAGACCCCAGACCTGAGAGGTGTGGCCGCCTCCGAGCCCTCACACACAGCGCTTATTCCCACACGGAACCATGGCGAGAGCCGTGGGCTGTTACCTTGGCTTCTTAGTGCATCCATGACAGTCTGTGTGACGTTTCTAAGGCAGGAAAACGGTAAACGCTCACTCGCCAGGATGCTTTCCAACGCCTAGGAGAGAGACATTGAGCGAGTCTGGTAGCCACTGGGCAGTGCTGTCTTCATGCTGTGCCTTTATGCCTGCACGTTCGCTGCCGCACGTTACGGGGCAGCTCCCTGGAAGGGGGCTCGCACACAGGCCTGGGGTTCAGGCTGCATCTGGTGCCCGCTCCACTTCACTGGGTTGGACACGGAGCTCGGGAGGCTCCTGGCGAACACAGCAGCGGAGGCAGGGCAGTGCCAGGAGCCAGGAGCCAGAGCCTGAGCCTGCTGTTCCTTGAGGCGGCCGCGCAGGCCACAGCGGTGACACGGGCTGTCCATGCGGGCACGGCAGGTAGGCGCTCTGCTCTCTGGGCGGACGCGGCCGCTCTCTCCCACCTCTCGGCCCTGGGCCCCATCCTTAAGAGTGCTCATTCAGCAGTTCCAGAATCTGCCCTCAGGGGCTGGGGATTTAGCTCAGGGGTGCTGCCACCTGCCTCGCAAGCACAAGGTCGGAGTTCAATCCCCAGTGCCAAAAACAAAACAAAACACCAAGAAACAGATAATCACAACAACAAAAAACCCAAAAACCTCTTCTCAGGCCCACACGGTGGCCACCGGAAATAGGACTTAAGATTTCTACTTATCCTTGCATTAAACTGGTCTGCACCGATGAGAATGAACATTCAGGCATTTAGACAAAGACTGTGGCATGAGACAAACAGCAGATCACGACACAATGACGACGCGTGTCAGCGGCGGAGAAATGGGCTTAGCGGGGCTCGCGGGGTTCCCGGGTTCCCAGGCCCGTGACAGGCTCTGAGGGAAACAGTGACAGGAGGGATGGAGCCTGGCTGCCTCCAGAGGAGCCGCCTTCCCTGCCCGGGGGTGCGGGGCCTCTCCCAAGCCCAGCCCGGGTTCTTCCCTTCCTCAGCTGGCGCAGCACAATGATCAGTTTGCTACTAAGTTTTCCGGCGTATTAAATAAAATTCAGCGTCATATATGATTCAGTACCGAAACAAACCCACAAAGGCAATTCTCCCTCGACTATGATTTCCCAGCTTGCTGTTCCACGATGTAAGGTAAGAATGGGACTGCGGGAGGGACGCGCATATCTACTCTGGGTCCCCGCACTGCCTCACCGGGTGCCTACCGCGTCCCCAGTGTCCGCTATCCCGAGGAGGAGGAAGCCAACAGCGATCGGTGGAGGGGACCGGCACCGCCTTCCCGAGCGCAGGCAGGCGGATGGCCGTGCGTGTCTCCCGCACAGAGCTCCTGACACCCCAGGGTGCCCGAGCCGGGCCTGGAGGACGGCGGCAAGGAGAGATCTGCGCTGTGACACGTGGCGGCGCCTCCCGGGTCCGGACGGCCATCATTTCCGGGGAGTCAGGGGAGAGCTCCGGACAGCCCTGGCAGGGCGGCGGGTCACCAGGGGAACCCACAGGGCGAACACAGAGCCAGAGCTTCCAGTGCCGCCCCGGCCCGAGGTCGTCGTCAGAGCCGTCAGGGCAGAGTCCCTGCCTGGACCCCAGACGGCAGCACCTGGGTAAACAGAAGGGTCTCCCCAGAATCTGAGACGCTCTAGCAAACGAATGGGGTAGGAGCACAGGGGAGCCCACCTCTGCCTGGCTTCTGAGTGGCGGGCAGTGCCGGGGGCTGAGCCCAGCTGTGGGCGACGAAGGGGCTGAGCGTGAGGAGGACGCTCTTCTGCAGAGCCCTCTGTGAGGGGAGGACAAGCTGCTCTGACATATTTTTTGGTTTTTTTAGACAGGGTCTCACTATGTAGTTGAGACTGACCTGAAACTCACTATGTAGCCCAGGCTGGTCTCCAACTCACAGTGATCCTCCTGCCTCAGCCTCCCGAGTGCTGGGATTACAGGTATGTGCCACCACACCCAGCTATGACATGCTATTTTCTTACACCCTTACAGTATTATTTATATTAGTTTTTACTTCATTAAGTGAAAAAATTTTCTTTCTGGTACCAGGGATCCAACTCAGGACCTTGCATTTGCCAGGAAAAGAAATTATTTATATTTTTGAACTAAAAAAATATTTTATATACAAAGTCAGCTGATTTGTGCAGTATGCGGAATTCCCTAACATGGTTCTGCAGGCCACAGCAGCACCTGGCAGATTCACCGATGAACTTGCCAGGGGAAGGGAAGGCGGTGCGGCGCACACCCAGCTCTCCCAGCTCTCCTCCGGGACGTGACTCGGATGTTCTCACCCCGCGGCACGAGGGATGGGTGCTCTCAGCCACCAAGTCTTCCAGATGGCCTGTGGTGAACTGGGGAGCCCCGCTTTTTGGAGACATGGATCTTCTGGCGGGCGGGGAGCCTGACTTGACCCTGCGTAGGCCTCAATCACACGTCCCTTGTTCCGCAGCGTGGCGCAGAGGGACCTGATGACCTGTCCAGGGTGAGCCGTCTGGAGCCTGGATGGGGCCGCAGAGTCACAACCAACGTCTGCTTGGAAACGGTGTCTCCCGTTCCTCGGCAGCCTGCACCCGAACCACCGCGGAAGCAGCTGTCGCAGCACCAGGAAACTAGCGACGTTCTCTACATCGCTCGCGCTTCTCACTGACCCTAAACCAGCTCCTACAAGGTGAGTGTTTCTTGAGTAACTCATGCCTGCGCCATTTCTGCAATGCGTTGGTAGGTGGTGAGAATTAACTCTAAATCCTGTCAGGGAAATCTTATGCGTGCCCATCACCGGTGCATACAGAATATATTTACAGCTGCGGTACCAAGATCAGCTGCATTACAATTTTTCATACCGTCTTAATGTTTTCCTTGAGAAACTGTAGTAAGATGACATCTGATCTGCTAAGTCAATGCATTTCTTTTCCCTTTTGTAATCAAAGATCAGGTTTTGTTTCCAGGTTTTCCTTTGATCAACATACACTCAGGATTTTTCCAAGCCACTGTTTCATCAGTCCATTTAACTAACCTTACACCAGAACTATTTTCAAAGTTTATGGTTTTGCTGCATTTTTGCTTTGTCTTTGTTTATACTGGCAAAACTTTGGATTTGGCTGTACTCTGCCGCACAGACAGGTTTGTGTGAAAGCTCTTGTGGTGGGTGTGCTGGATAGTCACTGTCTGCTTACACAGTGTGGTTGTGACACCACAAACCATTTGTCAGTCTCAAACAGCATCGTAAAAATGCCCAATGCACCTGAGGGTCTGCGCTTTTTGCAGCACAGATGGAAATCGTAAGTGTAACTAACCATCAGGCAAACAGTTATGCAATTTTATCCTGTGTGTGCCTTCCTTTGATGTACTGGTGAAAACGCAGGGATTCCTGCTGTAACAATCATGCTGTCTTCCTTCTTGGTTTTACTGAATTCTTGAACGTGCTAATAATTTCTTCCACGGTTTTTCTACATTTATTCAAGGGATCCTCAGTTCTGCACGTGGTTGTCAGAAAAATGTAAATGGCTCATAACTGCCAGAAAATGGCCATGCTGCAATGGCATTTGTATGTATTGCTTTCCGACCAACACAATCTAGTATCTGCTAAAGGCACTGGCCCCGTAAGTAATACATCCATGCTGGGGATGTAGCTCAGTGGTGCCACTGCCTGCCTGGCAAGCTCAAGCACCCAAGTTAGAACCCTGGTACAAAAAAAGAAAAGAAAAGAAAAGAAAAAATCCCCATAAAAATTTTCATCTCATTAATTCTAAGACTCCCAGCACTGCTGAGGGTCTTTCTTCTTTATGAACTAAAGCAGCACAAACAGTGCATCCGTTTCAATTATAATTTTGAGCATACTGTCAGACACAAGTAATTCACACTCCGTGAAAGGATCACGCCATTAATATTTCCTATGAGGAGTTGCGTGTTTCGCGTGGAAATGGGGTGCTCATGTTGAATCTTGTCTGTGACTGTTCCCTCCGCACTGTCCTGAGTGTTTGAGAGTGTTTCCCTCACTCTGCGGTGTCGCCCCGGTGAGTGACAGACCAGCTGCGCCTCTTCCTTGGCCGAGAGGAGCTGCAATCCACCCACCAGCCATCCGTTTCTGTCACCCTCAGTGACGAGGCCGCCGGCCCTTCTCTGTGGTGCTGACACTTTCAGCAGACCTGACACATTAGTAACTTATTTCAGCTTTGGCAGGGGTCAGCGGGACCTCCTGCAGGTGAAGCCACCTTTTCTTCCAGCAGCTGAGATGCAGAATTTGTTTTTTTCTTTTTTCGGGGGGTGAGGGGTACCAGGGATTGAACTCGGGATCTTGGGCTTTCGAGGCAGGCAGCAGAACCACTGAGCTAATCCCTGGCTCCAGAATTGGTTTTTCTTGAATGTTGGAAGCTGCTGCTACAACTGCTTCCACCACGGTCTGCAAGTGCTGTCAGTTCTGAGGAAGGCTGCCAGGCTGTTCGCTTGCTGGATGCCATCGTCATGTTTTAAGGTCAGAAGACAGAAGACTTTGGAGGATTCTCATTTCTTTTCATGGTACGTCTGTCAACAGAAACATTCACCAAGGACAGCACTGACCCCTGGCCGTGCTGGAGGAGCCCGGCCCCAGGAGGCCAGGCCAGGGCAGAGAGGGGCTCGGCTCCTGTCAGAGGACTCTGCAGAGTCGCTTCTCCTGTGTGCTTCCTGTGCTTTCACTACTCTCAAGGCCTCCGCCTTCTCAGACAACCCCACCTCTGCATCATCCCTTTATTTTATTTCTGAATGTTTTAGTCATTGAGATGTTTTTCTTGGAAGCATTTGCTTTACCAGGCTTTGTGGTCTAAGTAATAAATTAGGGAGCTTTCAGAACAATCGACTGCCTCCGCAGGAAGCGCGAGAGCTGCGTTCAGGGGAACCCAAGCCCCACGGCGCCATCTTAGAGCTCTGAGTTGTGAATGAGAAGATGTGGTGGCCCCCGTAGCACACACGCCACCTGGCTCTGCCCTAGCCCCACACAGGGGGTCAGAGCTGTCCAGGGCCGAGCGCCACCTGAGAAGTGCCAAGGCCAGGCAGAAGCAGCTCTGGCAGGGGCCTGGAGGGGAGTGGGACTGACCGCAGAGGGGGACAGGAGGCTGTGGCACTCAGGGCTCTCACACAGCGCACGGGGACATTCAGAAAACAGTTTCTCCCCAACCAGCACAGCACTGTGGGAGGCTGAGGCAGGAGGACCGCACATTCAAGCACAGCCCAGTCAATTTAAGGACTTGGCCAGACCCTGTCTTAACTTTACAAAAAAGGCCAGGGTGTAGCTCAGTGCAAAGGTCCGAGTTCCACCTGCAGTAACGGTAAAGGAAGCGGAAGCAGCAGCCATTCCTTATCTAGCAAGTGAGTGCACATCTACTCCTCAGAGCTCTCTCACCCATGAGCACGGAAGCGCAGGGTTGGTGTTGGGCAGAGCAGAGCTGGAAACCGCCGCGGCTCACTGAGGGAGGGAAGACACAGCGGGAGCCACAGGCAGGGTCTGCTGTCCAGGCTGCACACAATCTCCGTCCCACCCGGCCCCGTGCTGAGGAGGGGTGGGTCCCGCCAGACCCACAGTTCCCAGAGCAGCAAACGCCCCTCTCTTGCTGCGAGTGCCAAGGCGAAACCGGGGTGCAGAATTCTGACCGCGGCCGGCCCGGGACACGGGAGGGAGGGGAGCCCGCACTGTCCTGAGCTACACAGATCATCTGGGCCAGTGAGTGTGCACGACGCACGCTCTCCCGTGTGGGGGAACGGCGTCTGGAGGGGACGACAGAAACTTCGTGTGGAACAGAAAAAGGGGCAGAGAGCACGAAGGGAGGCAGGAGGAGGAGGCTCGGGCTGGGGCGTGCAGGGAAGAGGCAGGAGGGTCTTGTTCAGAGCGACGGCCAGCAGCCCGAGCAGGAAAGCTCCCGAATTACATCCACTTACTTGGGTCTTGGTTGCAGGGTACTTAATATCTAGAATTATCTCCTTTATTTCTGTCTCAATCGAATCTACAAGAAAATCAAAGTAAATTTTCACTTTTTATGACAAGAAACCAAGGTAGAATGTTCACTTTTCAGGCTACTGACAGAAGAACGGGGGCCGCGGCCTCCAGCAGCCTGCAGCTCGGCACGCCTGCCCCCACAGCACCCCGCACAGGCACGGGGGGACGCTGCCCGGGACCCTCCCTGTCCCGACACCTACCCGGGCCAGGCCTCGCTCGAAGCAGTGCCGCCAGCTTCATCATGAGGTGCATGTCCTTGGCGCGCTCGCTCTTCTTGTCACTGCAACAACAGCACGTGATGCTGCTCCCCGCCCCCACCGCCTCCATGGAACCCCGAAGCCCACGCCTTACCTCAGCGCCAAGTGGAAGGGCACGTTCACCGTCTTCACGCTCCCTGACATGGGGTCCACGAGGCAGATCTGGTACGTCTGTGGCTGCCAGCTTTGGCTGGTGACACTGTTTAAGCCCATTATTTTATAGCCAGGGTACAGCAGCCTAAGGAAAGCACACACACACACACAGAACAGTGAAGATGTTAAAAAAGGAAGAGGCCAGAGTCGCTGTTCCCCGCTAGGGAAGCGCACTTCCTCCTCCAGGCGAGGCTGGGCCCAATCGCGGGAGAGCAGGACGGACTGGCAGGGCTCCTCCTCGGACAAGTGCTACAGGCCGGACGGACACAAGCTCGGGACTCTGGCCCTGGGAGGGACCTTTCCTTCTGTGCGTAAGGAAGGGATGGGTGGCTGCACTGAGTGAGCGCGGCCTCTCTGTGTCCTTCCTGTCTTTCCGTTGTACACCAGGCGCCCAGGACAAACTGCAGGCACAGTTACCGCGCTCAGCACCCCCGCACACCTGGCCACGCTCACCTGCAGTGCTTCCCCACATTGAAGGCCCCGACGCGAGGCCCCTGCCGCATGGCCCACACTTCCAGAATCCCCCTCCTAGGTGCGTAGATCACGAGGAACTGGGCCACCCGGCTGGGCCCCTGGCTGCTCCTGAAGGGGGAGGAGTCCTCCCTGCCCGGCGCTCGCTCCTGCAGGTCCTCCACCACCTGCACCCAGCCAGCCTGTGCATCTCGGTACCCTTGGGGGACAGCAGAAGGGAGCTGGTTAGGCACCGACCTGTCCGAAAAGCTACGACAGCACACAGAAGGGACGACAGGATCCCAGCCCGCACCGCAGCCCTGGTGGCCTCTCCACCCTGTGCCCTGCTCCCGCTCCTTCCTTCTCTCTGGGATTCCCGCCTACAACACTCTGGAAGATGACCAGTTTTGTCTTTAAAATAAAGGCCTAATGAAGACAGAAGCAAAAGATCAGATCAATTTCCTGCCACTGGCGCCCGCTGGTGGCTGCAGACAGAGGCAAAACTGCCGCAGTGACCGAGGAAGTTGTGTGTGTGACAGGCAAGAAGTAGCCACACTGTCCTCCGTCCTCACAGGGCCTCAGGCCTCCACACGAGGGACAGGACACAGATGGCAGCATCCACCAAGACAGGCCAGGCCAGTGCGCGGTCGCCATGGTGGGTGCGGCAGTGGGCACAGCTGAGTCTTCTTGGCCACTTGGACACATCTTGCTCAGAATAGCTGTGACGCTGTGAGAAGACGGCCACCAAGGAGATGTGACACGCCTCTCTGAAACTTATTTCCTTGGACACAGAGTGCGTGGAGGGGGAGACTCTGCCGTCCCTGCAGCTCATGGCAGTGGTGGTGGCCCCCATCTGGTGCAGTGACAACTGTCTTGAGTTCGTGACTCTTCACACTGACAGCCCACTCCACGGGCTCTCTCTGAGCTGACGGACCGAGCTGGCAGGTGTGTCCCGCGAACCCAAGGGGGGCCACACTGATGTGTCCCGACCAGAACTGGCACCGACACCATGAGCAGACCCCCAAGCCATGAAGAGACCGAGCCGCCTTTAACTGGCCATCCAGATGTGGGAGAATGTCTGCCCAAGGGGGGCTCCACTGAGCTCAGAACCTGCCTGGGAGAGCTGGGTGCACACAGGTAGGTGGAAGCGCCCAGGAGGTGAGCGAAGGAGCGGACTCAGCAGGGACAGCTAAGCCAAGTGCTCTACCTGAGCGCAGGTGAGAGAAAGCGCCAATGCCCATGGTGAAACACTGCCCCCTACTGGGACAAAAAATCAGCGCAGGGTCTTCTGGATTTTCGTAAAGTACCTTTCCACATGCGCACTGCAATTCCTCTAGCTACATCCAATAAAATAACTCTGCCAAAATCATCTGTCACTGCTGCCAGCGTGTTACATGGGGACAAACATATGCTTTCACCATGGCGTCTAGAATCTGGAAGCCCAAACCTGTTATTTAAAAGAAAAGAAAAATCACTTTCTGGTCTTAAAAAAAAAATGAGTGATACAATAATGAAATGCATAATCAGAACAGACTGTATGTTCTTACATAAAGAAAGATGAACCTTATCTGGATAATTTATTATTCACAAGTGACATCTGCAATATAAAATGGATTAAAACACAATCCTATATAGGCTTTCAACATAGATGCCCAAAGTTACATACCTTTAGAGAACATCAATTATAACTCTGTATGGGTTGGGGATTTAGCTCAGTGGCTCCACCGCCTACCTTGCAAGTGTAAGGACCCAAGTTTGATCCCCAGTACCAAAAATATATCTATATATCTCTATATAGATATAGAGATATATATAGAGAGATATAGATATAGCTGTATTTCCTTGGTAAGAGGCAAGGCAAAGAAACTCTTTACAGCCAATTAAATCTCAAAGTGCTTTGCTCCCAAATATCTTTTGTCTATTTTTTTCTTGTTCCTAATCTGTTCTTTTCTGATGGGAGGCACTACTGCTGATACCAATTTATCTGCTTAAAACAAAAACTTTCCTTTTTCTAATAGTTACTGCCAAGCTGCTAGTGGTCTACAATGAACCGTTTTTTTCACTCTGAGACAGCCTATGTGGTCCAGGCTGGCCTTGAACTTTCAATCCTCCTGCCTCAGCCCTCGAAGTGCTTCAACTAAAGATGTTCACTACTACACTGTAGTTATAATTAATCTTTTCAGAACTAAAGAAAGTATAGAAAAAAGGACTAGGACTCTCTAAGTTTTGCTATATAAATTTGAGCTACAAAGGGCCATTTGGCTAATTTCCTGATTGTTAAGCGAATATAAGAAATGTAAGATATTATAACATTTTAAAATAAGATAAAAATCTGAGAAGATAAACTTCAGTAAGTTTTATTAACTATTAGTAGGCTTTCTACCATTAAAGAACATCTTTAAAAAGAGGGGAGCGTATTTGTATTTTATATTAGATAATAAGAAGAGACTTAAAAACAAAACCAAGCAAAAATCCTGCCTCCCTCCATCATAAAAACCCTCATGGATGCACTGCTGAAAGCAAACCAGAAGGCACAACCTAGTGTTCTGCAGAGAGCTTAGATGTGCGCTGCCTTTTAAGTTCCAAGAGCTTAGTGAAAAACTACACTTTTTAAAAGAGAAACTTCACAGCTATCACCACCATAGTTTGCAGCACTGTGGACTAAGTTTCCAGACATCTGCAACAGAGCAGGCGCCAGTGCGTCCTGGGTGCCTGCTCCCAGGAAGGCAGCTGTGACCACTCCTCCTGGGAGTTCACACAAATGCTTCTCAGAAGCTCAGGACCTTCCTTTCTTCTTTCTGGGGGGCAAGGGGTGGTAGTGGGCACTACGGAGCCCAGGGCCTCATGCTGAGCTGCGCCCAGCCCTTCCTTTACTGTGCGGCACCAGGGGTGGGACCTGGGGCTCCACACGCTAGGCAGGCGCTCTGCCTGAGCTGCAGCTTGACCCAACCAACCCTTCAGAGAGCTGCGGTGCACAAGCTACACCTGGCCAAACCAAAGAAACATGCAGTGAGCGCAGCACAGGTCCAGTGTGATGGGAATTATTAATTCTGTCTTCTACATTCCTTTCCTCCTATGTATCTTTTCTTGGTGGTACCAGGGATGGACCCAGGGGTGCTCTTCCAATGGAGCTGCATCTCCAGGCCTCCTATTTCTTATTTGCAACAAGCTCTTGGTAAGCTGCTCAGGCTAGCCTCAAACGTGCAGCCCTCCTGCTTCAGCCTGTCGAGTAGCTGGGACCACTCAGCTGTCACGCACACCCCACCAGTCCCAAGCCGTTGGCAGCGGGCAGACTTGCCTTACAGCTAATGGGGTAGCTGGTTCCACCTTTGGCTTTTGCCTCTGGACAGCTTCTTCTTCGTGCTTGCTTTTCCAACCAAGCCAACCACTGAAGAGGAAGAACATTTAGAATATAACTACAGCTTTCAGGGGTTACAGTTGAGGATACCAAAATGTAAGTTAAAACCAAACCATATAAAGTCAGCTAGTTTTGGTTAATTACCTGGCAGCATTAAACAAAGCAGAAGTGAGTTTACTTGCAACTGCGAGTGCAACGTGAGATAACAGTGGCTGTGTGCTTCCCTGAAAAACAGGACATGAGAGAGGACTTGGCAGCTACAAAGAACAGACCTTCTTTCCAAAGAAAACACGATTCAGGGTGCCTTGAAAAGCCGTAAAGCCTGCACCAGCAACTCAGCTCCTTAGATGGCAAGGCCTTTATTCCGCCAGCAATACAATATAAAGTTTCAACTCTCTCGTTTTAAAATAAAATCATGAGTAGTCTGCATTCTATTTATCGTCAGTGTTTCTCTCTAAATTGCAATTTAATTAAAATAAATGTGAAACTGTCCCATTACAATGACATCATTCTAATGAGTTACAGGTTTGCTCTCTACACACAGATGCCCCCCCCACCTTTTTAAAAGTAAGTATATATTTTTAAAAGCAAATCTCTCTCGTTTTAAAATAAAATCATGAGTAGTCTGCATTCTATTTATCGTCAGTGTTTCTCTCTAAATTGCAATTTAATTAAAATAAATGTGAAACTGTCCCATTACAATGACATCATTCTAATGAGTTACAGGTTTGCTCTCTACACACAGATGCCCCCCCCACCTTTTTAAAAGTAAGTATATATTTTTATAAAAGCAAAAACACAGTTTGGACAATTCTGAGAAAGCTGATTTCTAAGTGAGAAATAAGAGCTGCCAAAAGCAACACAACACTGACTTTTCCCTCTTAGAAGCCGTTCTCACCACCGACAGACACCAGCTGCCAGAACTGCCTGCTGCATCCTGGTGGCCTGACACAATCAGCTCTGACTGTCGCACTGGCGTCTGCCGCTGGAGAGCAGGCAGGGCTCCAGACACACATCTGTCCAACCCTGACCCCAAAACCTTCTGACTACAAAGGGATTTTTCTTTGTTGTTGCTGACTGAACTTGGGTCCTTGGGCTTGCGAGGCAGGTGCTAAAACCATTGGGCTAAATCCCTGGCCCTGATTACTAAGAAATTTAAGAGACCCTAAATATGACTAATGTTAGCTTCATCTGAAATGCAGAAATGGAAAGCGCTTCATCTTTCCAAGTGTTTGTCCCCAAGTCTATATGCCACGTCCACGTCTGGTCGGTGGCCCATGCATGGCAAGTGACAGCCTCCTACCTCCAGGGCGTAGAAGAAGCCAGTGAACGGGTTGGCGCCCACAGTGAGGTACTGCGACATGGCAGGCGGGCTGTTTTTGATCGCTGCATTGAAGCCGCCTATGTTGGAGGCAGTCTTCATCTGATCGAAAGGGGACAGGGTCATGATACCTGTGGTGCACACACAGCAACGACACTCGATCAGAGCACGCCGAGAGGACGCTCTCCTATGCCATACTTTTACTTCAGCATGCTAACTGCTTAGCGTAAGACAGTCATTTTTTTAAACTACAAAATCAATGTTCAAATGTTCATAATATTAAAGTTGTCATCTGTAATTTCTCTGCCCTATAAAATATTAGAAGACAAAGCTGAAAAATTTTTCTGAACAGATACGAAATCAGAAGGCACAAGAAATGTATGAAGCACCTGTACCCTCGGCCACCCAGTCACTTCCTGGAGGCGGCAGCAAGTGTCTGTGCAGGAGGCGTCGCAGGCCACATGACAGCACAGCAGGCACAGGTGCGGCCCTTGCTCCTCTGACTTAACGAGCCCAAGTGTTCAGGCCCTGTCACTGGTTCCTTTCCTGGACACCCAGAGCCAGTGGGATCCACTCGCAGACCGCCGGGGTCTCGCCCTTCGGCGTGCACACACATGGCGTGTACACACACATGCGTGCACCTCCTTAATATGTTCCTGCACAGCTATTTAAGTCTACTGCATGATAAATTCTTTTAAACAGAGGAGTGGGGTCAAAGGGTTATGTATTTTATATTCTCGTTCCGTACTATCCAGCTGCACTCCGGAGGTGGCGGTCATCTGCGCTGGCCGCCCAGCCCGCCTCACAGGGAAGGTCACTCTGCATTTCCCCGGGGCTCTGGAGCAGAGCCACAGCATGCACACCGCCCTACGCTTGCCCTCTCCATTCGCCTGGTGACAGGGAGGGGACACGAGCTCAGAGGCGGGGAAGGAAGGCCACTGCCCGACTGCAGCGCACATGGACGGGTGACAGCGGGGGATGCAGACAGAGCCCCGGAGGGCTCACCTCACACAGCCGCTGCTCCACACGCTTCCACCTGGAGACACCGCCTCTGCGCTGCCCCAAACACCAAAACACACATCCTGCTTCAAGAGGAGAACACGGGAGGAAATCCTTCCCGTAAGTTCGTAAGCAAACTATTCCTTGGGTTTAAGAACTGAACCAATCAAATAAATCCTGTAAATGCTGGACTAATCTAAGAGATCGAGATGCCTGTTCCATACTCACGAATTCGAGATTCAGTCTACACAATGCCTGCCTCTGCCAGGACATCAAAGGTTGGAATGATGGCACGGGCCCTGCCGCAGACGCTTAAAAGGGCTGCTCTGTACCTCCCCACACAACCCCGGGAAGCACGAACTGCTGTGAGACTGGGGGAACAGCTCTCACGCTAAGGAAACGGCTGCCTGCTTCTGGCCTTCCCACAACGCCAGCCACCCCTTCCCGACACAGCCAGCTTCGGCCAGGGTGCGCGGCGTGGTCTGCGGCCCTGCTTCCCAGCATACCCGACACCCAGCCTCCGTCCCAGGCGTTCTGCCGAGCCCTGCGATGAGCCTGCAGTGTGACTTTCAAACTCCTGACCCCCCGAGCCCTGCTCCCCCACCCTCCCCTGGCTCACTCCGAACCTGCTGACCGGAAGGAAAGCAGCGGTCACGCCAGGGAGACCCGCCCTCCAGCCGCCCTCCCTGCAGCACCACGGAAACGCCTTCTGCCCCGCACCCTGCCACACATGGCAGTCTGGATGACTGTGTCGTCACCAACTTTAGCACCGTTTTTTGTGGGTTTCAGGTGACAGTCTACTTATAGCCTTCTTTTGCACCTATCTTTCCAATGCACTTGCATCTCAGTTTTTTTCTTAAATTCACAGTTTTTATGGAGACTGATGTAATATCCCCACTAAGCAGTTATTCTCAGCCGGGACCATTTTCTGGAGTTGTCAGGACCTTGTCCTTTAGGGTTTCTCCTAACACCTGAGTCTTTCCACACTCAGACACTGGAACTTCCAGGGTCAACCTCACGGATCCCTCCAGGCCTATGCCAGTGGCCAGAGGCCTCTCTGACGAGATTAGCAGTGAACCGAGGGCCCGGTGGAGACCGGGAGAAGCCGGTGAGAGGCTGGACACAGCCTCCCAGGCAGAGGTGGCAGCGAGAGGCCCTGAAGAAGACGGGACAGGGAAGAGGTGGAAGGGAAAAAGGGGAAGCAGGTTTGATGGGAAGAAATCAAGAATCCAATAGTGGCTGTTAAATTCTGGTATCCAGAAATGTCTACAAAGGAGCTGGAAAAATGACCACAAAGCTCAAGGAAGAGGAAAATGGAGACCGCAGGGCACAGTGGTGCACACTTGTAATCCTGGCTGCTGGGGAGGCTGAGGCGGGAGGATGGCAACTCTGAACTCAGTGATACCTTGTCTTTAAAAACAGGAGATGCTGTGCTTTTACTTATTTCTAGTTTTTTGGTGATTTTTGGAAGTAGGGAGTAGACACACTTGTTCTTAACCCTGACCCTACCCATCTGGCCTTCATCCTCCCCATCCCACTTCAGCTGCGCACCTGCGGTGTCGACAGAGAGCTCGGTGTCCTGGGGCCCAGCGACCCCACCCTTCTGCACCTCCACCGCCCGCCGCCGGTTCAAGTTCACATCTGCTCCTCTGACCTCCAGCGCCGCACCCCACCGGTCTGCTGCCCCTATCCGAGCGCATGCCTGACCCGTCCACCCCCACCCTTCCCCGCTGCCTCACTTCATCGCCCACTCCACCGCTCAAGCCTAGAGACTAACGAACTCATCAAGCAGAAACCCACCTCGTCTCTCCCCTCCCCTGCCCGCCGCCTCAATCCTGCACGCACCTCCCCTCTGCTCTGGCTGCGCTCAGATCCAGCGCCCACACCAGTTTCCTCCTCTGCGTGCAGTGTGGTCAGCCTGGCCCTCCGTACCCGCTCTGCCTGCCCCCATTCCCCACTCTCCAGCCGGGCCAGGGGCTGAGCTTCTGCTTCCTGGGCACCCTGAGGTCGCTTCTCTCCCACCTCCTCTCACCCGCCTGGCCCCTCGCATCTCAGTGCACCTTCCAGGCAGATGCCTTCCCTCTCCTCCCGTCCTAACTTTCTGCCTACTGTCCTCGCGCTATCTACTACAGTGGCGTTCTGACAACGCCACCGCCGCTCACTTGGGTCCCTTGTTTATTGTTTGTCTCCCTCACAGGAGTGCGGGAGTCCCGTCTGCTTTGTCTGCAGGCACGGATCCTGTCCTCGGCCATAACAGCTACTTATCTGTTGGGTGACTGCTTCAGACCTTTATGAAGTCATCTGTAGGCTGGGGATGAAAGAATAGAAGGACAACTTCTATCCACACACTTTCCCTAGCCAGCTCCAATGTTCCAAAGTTTAATTACCAGAGCAGGGAGTGTGCCCTGAACTGAACTCAACACTTTGGAATCTTGACGACAGCATTTTCATGCTGAATGTTTGCGATAAGGGGTTTATTACAGAGCACTGAGAACTTACTATAGGACTGTGCAGGGTACCACAGTGGAGTCTGTGTGCCAGACACCTTCTGCGGGCCCCTCAGTCCGCCCTGTTCTCCCCCAGCCTGTCTGCATGGCTCAGGCTAACTTTGGGCTGAACTCACATGGTGGGAAGCCCATCGGGCGACCCAAAAGAGAAAGGAGAATGAAGAAGACATCAACTTCCTGGGTTCCTCCGAGAGCTGGCTGCAGCTCCGGAGCCAAGCTGCCCTGCTCTGCAGCCCTGGCTCCAAGCTGTGGTGCTGCCCAGCGCCAGAGTCTCTCCCACCTAGCTGTGGTACCACTGTGGCATGGGAGGCCTGGGGCCCCTGAACTACTCCTTGGTGGTTCTCCTACGCCATGCCTCTACCCACAGCGCCTCTGTGAAAAAGCCTTCACTTGTTTCCTTCTTTCAGGAGGCCGCCTGTCTTGAGTTGGGAATCTGGCTGACGAGACAGGCATCTAGAAAAACGATGTGACCGGCTTCACGAGGCACAGACTGGAAGAGGGTTCAGTGCAGCTGGTACCACACCATCCCACTTGCGAGAATTTCTCTCTCACATGTCCGTGTGCACACTGCACACACACTGGAAAGTGCCTAAGGATGCTTACGAAGGCCAAGGTGGCCTCTGGAAAGTAGGGTCTAAGGAAATTTTCTCTTTGTACATTTGTGTAGCATTTGAATTTTCAACCAGCATGTGTTACACAGACAGAAGACACATATGTTTTTGTTGTTTTTTGGTACCGGGGATTGAACTTGGGTCCTTGCGCTTGAGGCAGGCTTTGTTGTTTTTTGGTACCGGGGATTGAACTTGGGTCCTTGCGCTTGTGAGGCAGGCCACCGAACCGCTGAGCTAAGTCCCCGGCCCCTAGACACATATGGTTTTAAAAAGCACTTTCTTCTTCTCCACCCTACTCTCCTTAATTGAGAAGCCCATTACTGCCCGCCAGGGTTAAGGCCCTGTCCTTGCCAGTCCGACCCCTCTCCTCCAGCCACGGCACAGTCCTGGCGCTGCTGTGCCTCTGCTCAGAGACCTCAGCGCCTCTCGGCACGGCTGGGAGAAGCTCCGAAGGGAGGCACTCAGGTGCAAGCTGGTGGAAGATGAGGCCTTAAATGTGGACGCCCCGCTGCAGCGCCCACCCCGCACCCACGCCCACCAGCCAGCACGCCTTCCACACACTCCTCCTGGCCGACTCCTTGTCACGCCTTCAACCCCATGGAAGCCAAGCTGCTCTCCCTGCTGCGCCCACCCCGCTGGGCGCCGCAGCTGTCCTCATGCACACCCTCCCACCGCCTCTCACGGCTGGCCAGCAGGGACCGCCTGTTCTCATGGCTGTGTTCCTGACGCCTGCCTCATACCAGAGCCCTCAGATACTGGCTGCAGGAGGGAATCTGCTTTTAGCTACACTCTGCAGGTTCTAGGATTGCGTTTAAAAAGACTGATTTGTATAGTCATGATATGGACAATAACCACTGGCAGAAAAACTAAGTCAAAGAGGAAGCAACTTAAATACTGCTGCTCAGGGCAAACTAAATCTATTAAAACTGCTGAAGAGCCTCGCAGGCAGCACTTACCAATGCTGGCGTGATCCACGATGGTGTCGATATCTTGCAGACCCCACTTCTTATAAGCCAAGGGCGGTGGCTCTATGTTGTCGCTGCCCGACGCTGCAGCTGTCAGACAAAAATCAGACAATTCCGATGAAATGAAGTTCCACAAAAATAAGTGAATATATAATACGTGTTATTCTAAAATTTCAACTAACAAAGAAGAAAAGTAAGGGAATAAGGCATAGCAACCTTGTTTTTCTGCCATGGCAACAGACACAGAATGCCGACATTTAAAAGGACATTTCAAGAGATTTGGGGCACCCAGGTAACTCCAGAAGACTCTTAAAAATCCTAGAAGAGCACTAAAGATGGAGGTGAATTCAGATGGAACTCGACCCCAGAGAACCAGGTTCTCCCACTTGATAAAGTCGGGAAATCCTGGGAGCGGCAACCTGGGCTTTTGCTGAGTAAAAACTAAGAAACCAGAGACACACCACCACAGCCAGACTGGGCAGAAGTGCAACAGCCTTGTTCCTCTGCCTACTGAGTAAGAGGAGAAAACCAACAGCTGACACAGGCCACGGGCTCACACCAGGCCCATTCTCAGTCAACTTCACATCCACAGAGAGCAGTGTTCTGATCATCAATTCTGATGAAAAGTTCATGCTACTAAAGGAAAAGATAATTCTCCACACACTGAAGATTTGATAGGAAGACCAAAAGAGTTTTCCTAAATTGTCAAATAAATGCCACAACCATCTGTTTCTAAGTCACCAGAATTCTTTTTGGAGCGACTTACAATGAGAGAGCATGAAGTGGCTTAGTTCCTTTCTTCCTAAGAGACAAAATGACTCACAAGTCTTCTACATCACAAATACACAGGAATTCAAAACCAGTGAAAGCAGGTGATTGACAACACCAATTGTTTTTTTATTTTTTATTTTTTTGGTTTTTCGAGACAGGGTCTCACTATGCAGTTGAGACTGCCCTGGAACTCACTATGTAGCCCATGCTGGTCTCAAACTCTCAATGCTCCTGCCTCAGCCTCCCGAGTGCTGGGATTACAGGCATGCGCCACCACACCCGGCTCTGACAACACCAATTGTAACAGCATTATCCATTTCTAGTTCAATAATGGAATTCTTACCTACAGAACATTGCCAGTCTCTTTGGGCATCACGTGTTGATGGTGACTATTTTAAATTAATGGGGACTATTTAAAATGATGACTATGACAAATTTTAAATGGTGATTTTTAAATAAATGGTGACTAATTTAAACAAATGATGTTTATAATGATGTTTATGGTAGGTTAAACGTAATCAATTAAAAAGATTATGAATACAGGTATAAAACTCAAAGATTTTCTGACCTAATAACAAGCACACACTACTAAAAAGAACATGTCCCAAACTTCAGAATTTTATCAGTTACAGCCTACTATGAACAGAAAAATTTTCCAATGCAAGAGAAACGGTGCATTTTTTCCCCTAGAAGAAATTGTTTATTTTGCATCTTACAGTTAATCTGGATTTAGAAATTTTTGTGAAGTAGCACACGTATCCCAAGGAAAGCATTCACCTCCGAGATGATCTCAACCCCTGAGGGTAGTAGCCAAGGGCCACCAGGCTCCCCACCTAAGCTGGAAGGACGGAGGAAGCTCCGCTTCTGCTGCTGCCTCTGCAGCTTGTCTTCCCTTCCTCGTCTTCAATATCTCCAAAACTGAGACCTTAAAAGTCATTAGTGGTGTGTATTTCACTAGCATTACCATGTTTTTCCTCTTGGTGTCAGAATAACTGCACCTTATAGCCAAAGGCGTCCTGAATCCATGGACTCCATTATCCTCTTCCAAGAATGCAACAGGGTCTGAATGGAAACTATGGGGTGGGCCGGGGATGCAGCTCAGTGGTGCCGCTGCCTGCTCACAAGCTCAAGGTCCAGAGTTCAATCCCCCGTACCAAACCAAACCAAACAAAACTAGGAGCAGAAAGCAAGGATTCTTCATTAGCAGTGCAGTGCCCAGGAGCCTCCTTAAGCTCAGGCCCCATCGACCTTCCCGCTGGGCTCGCACCCTGCACAGGACACCTCAGTGCTAGGTGAGGAGGCGGCAGCGCAGTCACAGCCCGGGAGCCGTGGTCGGTGAGACGTGGTCAGGCACAGCCGCGTTCCTCTGTGCAGGTGCGAGTCCTGCTCCCGGCAAGAGCCGGTGAGGACGCCCGAGACGACCCCCACGGCCCTCAGTGCCCATCAGGGCAGGTTCCTGTCCACAGCAGCAATCAAGCACCAAAGGCCCTGTTCATTTAGAAGACTTGACTAGTTCCGCGGCCAGGCCTCTTCAGTAAAATAACATCATAACAAGTTAGTATTTCTTGCCAGTAAAAGTACCTTTTGCTACCTGGTTTCTACAGGCACGAAGAGACTGAAAAAGGCTAAATCCGTCAATGGTCACAATGGCAGCTGGATATAAGATGCTCAGTTCTTCACTCTATTAAAGAAGAAAGGGAAAAATAATAAGTTTTGCTCAAGTAGATTTGGAAAATAAGTATAGCTTTTTTTAAATACCTAATATCAGGAATAATGTAAAGTAATGTAGTGTGACTGTCCAATACAAAAGCAGTATCAGGCAGTGGAACAATAAAAACAAATGGAAAATTAATTCCGGAATGACTCTGCCAAAGAGTTACAATTCTTCTCAAACATGAGCTCTTGTAAACGGCAGGAAAGTGGTCTCAGGACAGATTGGAAGGCCAACAAAAAATGTTTCAGTATCATAAAAATTAAAAAGAAAATGGCCAAAGAGGAAGTGGGAAGGGGAGGAGAAAGGAAATAAGGGAAAAGAAAAAGTGTGAAAAAAGGAAACAAAGTCTCTGTAAACAGGGAAGGTTGAAAGGGGTGAAGGGAGGGCAGGGGTAAGGGGAAAAAACAAGAACCAAGAGAGATCATGTAAAGGCACAAGATCCCCATGATAAATGTAACTGTATTGTTTGCTTTAAATGTACCAATAAACTTAATGGAAAAAACAAAACTAAAAATAAAATGGGCAAAAAAAGAAAGAAAGTAGTCACTGCACAGATACAAGCACTACCTAACAAGGCCGGCAGAAGTCCCAGGCACATTCTCACATATATCCATACACCTGGAATGAGCCCATACCACACACTGTGTTCTATTATGTGTTTAGGACTCAATAATGCCAATGCTATGTTTCCACTTACGTAAATAAGCAAACCATCGCTTCCCCTGGATCTACACTGTTCTTTTTTTTTTTGCGACTGGGTTGCCCTATGCTGCCCAGGCTGGCCTTGAACTCCTGGGCTCAAGCAATCCTCCTGCCTCAGCCTCCCAAGTAGCAGGGACGAGTCTCCGCCACTGTGCCAAGCTATGTAACCAATTTTACTTAACCAGCTCTTCCCAATGGACATTCACTTGGCATCCTGCTTCCGCCCATGCTCTCCACAAGCCACGTGCCACACAGCAGTCACTTCAGAAGCAAGGCGACCAAACCACTGTCCTGATGAAAGCAGCCCACAGCTTCCACTGCGTCTGGAGTAGAACCATGGGCGAGACTTCCGCTTCAGCAGGAAGGAGGGTGACACCTCTGCCCTCGGCCATGCGTAGGCCGCTGGCTCCTCCCTCCAGACGTCACCGCCACCCTCGGTCCCTGCCCAGGTCTCAGCCTGATGCCAGGCCGCTGCAAGCTTCCATCTCACACAGCCCACGTCTCTTGCGTGACGGCTTGGTCCTTGGCCTGTCCCAGGGCACCGTGTGGAGCTGGAGTCGCCTGGTGCCCTCTACCCTCAGCACCTAGACCCAGACAGGACAAGTCCCGGGTGACTCATGGCCACGTTTTAGTATCACAGATGTTGCTGCGACAGATGTCCCTTCGTCCCCACACTGCTCCTGTCCGCAGGGCGCCACTTCAGCAGTTCAGTGAGCCCCTTCAGGCTTTCCTTTTCGTACACATCACTATTCCGCAGCCACAAGTCCTATCAGTCCGTAACCCAGTAACACCACGATGCCCATTTCTCCATCACGACCACCAGTCTACGCGCCTTCAGCTCTGCCGACGTGGCAGGTGAAACACGATCGTCCCGTGCGCTCCTCACACCTCTCAGATCACAAAGGCCCAACACTTTCTCCTGCCTTCGGGGCCTATGGCATTTCTTCTCTGGAGACTCCCTGCCCCTTCCTCTATGGACTGCTAAAATAGAGACCCTGGGCCGAGGCTGACACGGCGCGTATGCAGGGAGGGTGCCTCCTCACGGGCTCGACCAGCTGAGACAGAAAGGCCCAGGAACGCACTACACAGACCCCAGGGGCCCCATGCCTGTGGTCACCATGCAAGGTGACAAGATGGGCGGGCAGGGGGCCCAAGTGCAGCCTGAGCCTCTCTGAGAAGAGGTTCCTGGGCCTGTGCCAGGCTGGGACTGTGGGAAGCAGGCCAGTCAGGCTCCCGGTGCAGACACAAAGGTCGGGACCAGGCCTGGGGGCTCACACGGCACCCAGAGCCACATGAAGGCTTTCTGGTCCACGCAAAGAACAAGCAAATATTTAAGTGTCAGGTGATGTCCCATCAGGCCTAACAGCATGACAGACACAACCAGGCCCAGAGTTTTAAAGACCCTTCAACCTCCAGTGGATGTGTGGAAAATGGAGTTTGTCAAGAGACACCTTGAACTTACAGATCTTTATCTTTGGTGTGACTGCCGTCTCCTCCTCTGCCCTCCGATGAACGTCACCAAGACGTGAGTCTCCCGCTGCAGCTCTGCTGCCCCACCTCCCCCGGCGCCTGGCCTCACAGAAGCTCTGCACCATTACCCCAACACTTGCGTCTTCACCATATTCCCCGCCACGGCTCTGAGTTCGGTGTGCTCCGAACCACGTCTAATGAGCTCTATTCATTCCCCTCTTCCAGGTCCGCCCGCGATGCTCGTGAACGGCTTCTCTGGCTCCTGCTGCCTGCTTCTTCAGCGGGGCTTCTGTCCTTGTCCTCTCTCCCCGCCCTGCCCAGAGGGTCATCCCGCAGCAAGGGTCTGTTGCCCAGCACTTCCTGCTCAGGAACCCCGGGAGCTTCTCTCCTCCCAGTCGAGCACAGTGTGGCCCCGTCCAGGGTCTCTCCGTTTCCTGGCACAGGTTTCTTTGTTGTAGCACACACACCCCTTCCTTTATCCGAATCTTCTCTCACTTTCCTCTGACATACCTGATACCCTCCCTCTTTTCCACTTAATTCCAATTAATTAAATCCCATGCCTATCATCCATGGATTAAGTGAAATCTCACCTGCTCCATGAAACTTTCTTAGTCCTAATTGAGCTGCCCCTGCTCTAACCTGTATAGAATTGGTTCTGTTCATGTGAATTAGCAAGTAGGTATTGTTTCATCCTCAGTTCACTCACAGGTACTAAGGGACATTAAACTAATCTCTCTTACTAGACACGCAGTCTTCTTCTACGGCGCCAGGCCAGGTATCATTCAGTTTCAGCCTCCCACATGTACAACACATGACCTGAAACCCTTTGGAATCCAAGAAATGCAAGAAAGGGAAGCGCACTACACAGTTTCGACTGTGAACACTGCAAAGCAAATAAAAGCAGTCAAAGCGGCCCTATGCTGTACTTATCTTTTGAATACAAGGCTGTGGTACAAGTGAAATATTTTTTTTCTGGAACCATGACTCGAACTCAGAACCTTGTTTTGAATATTTGCCAGGCAGGTATGGCGCCACTGAGCTACATCCCCAGCCCTACAACTGAAATCTTACCAGGCATCTAGGCAGAAGTGAAAGCCTTACATACTGAATATTGTTTTCTCAATCAAATTTTTCAATAAATATATTTTTTCACAATACACTAAAACAGTATTTTTCTGCGAAATAGTTAAGTACAAGGTATTGTACTAAGATCAGAACTTAAGTAAAAATTTAAAAAAGATATGTTATATAATACCATATTTTTGCTTTAAGTTGTTAAAGTCTAAAACTGAGAAACCTGTTGGCTTCTTGTATTTTACTGTAAAATGAAATGGAGTATTTCGTTGAAATGTAAGAGCCAGACGGCATCCTGCATGCAGCTACAGGAGCCAGACCAGCTGGCGAGCCTCAGACGGAAACATCAAAGCTTCCTGCAGAGTGGCAGGGCCCAGGCCAGGCGCAACCCTGCCCGCCAGCCTGTGTGCCCACAGTACCTGCTCGGTGACGCCGGGGTGCCGGGGGATCTCGTAGGTCCTGCATTTCAGCTGGAGCACCATGTCCTCGTTCAGCAGCTGTGCGAGCAGGAGCACGCCAGTCTGGGAGGAAGCACAGAGAGGCGCCGCTTTTTCCCTGCACACTGGACGGCACGCCAGGCAGAGCCACTCGTGTTCTCTCTTCAGAACCAGCTTTCTTCTCTGAATCTTCCACCAGGAGGCCCAGGCTGTTCCCGCCACCACCCCCACAGGCATCACGACTCCTTTGCAAGAGGAGGAAACTAAGTCACAGCGAGTAAACGGGGACGCATACAGGTAATGCAGCCAACTGCTGGAAACTCAACTCACCTCAGTGTAGAAGCGAACGTAACCTGAAGTAAAACCCACCACGATGCAGGTCCAGTCAGGGCGCCCCGTGGAACTCCTGTCACAAACACAGCTCCTGACCAGACTGCCCAAATGTCTGTGCAAAGGCCACAGAGAGCCCGCGCTCCCCCTTACCTTTTCTGGCTTGCTAGTGGGATGCACAGAGCACTAGTCACATATTCTCTGAGAACAAAAGCAAGTCAAAATCAAAATTTTACGCCTATCCAGTGACCTTAGCAATTACTCTTATTTCTCCACAGTGTGGGGGTAAAGCACAGTAAGTGCTCAGTTCTGTTTGATGTATAGTAACATTCCACCGTAAAGCTCATTCACATAAGGTATAATATATTCATTCCAAGTTAAGAAAAAACAGTATTTACTCTGTGCTGTCTTCAAAAAGCATGAAAGAAAGCAAGACTACTTATACTACTACACTACGTACACCACCGACTGTATCAGAATTGTAACGTCTCAAATGACCAGCCTCATCTTAGACCAGGGATGGGCAGAGGGGAGGGCAGGGACAGTCACACGACATGGAGACGCGCCTAAGCCAGGACCCTGTATGCACAGATAAGCACTCGAACCCTGGGCTCTGGCCCCCACAGGATGTGTCATGTCAAGGACTTCTGTACTTTAACTAGCACCTTTCTTCTCTAATTCGTACAACTGCCCTTTTAGCCATTTTCCTAAGTACATATTAGAGCTGACGCTACCTAAAGAAAGATGTTTCCCCCGATATACAGACTGTAGATATCGTCAGGAGCTCACACACAGCCCTGAAATCCAAACTGCTCCTACAGATTGGGCTTTGTTAACTCCGCAAATCTCAGGACACCATCAGCTTAGGAAGAAATCACCAGCACTCCCGCCCCACACGTCACAAGGTAAGCACTGAATTAAATCAGTCTTGTCCATTTTTAAAGTAACACGTTTACTGTTGTTCATTTATGACGAGACATTTTAATTTGCGTAAAATGCTTTGATAAAATGAAACATACGGCTTCTCTTGGTAAGAATGGAAAACATCTCACTATCTCCAATGTGCCGGGCACTTCCACCTGACGGATCAAGTCTGAGAGGCCTCCTGACTCTTCTCGGCAGCTTCCAATCACAGAAATGTAACTGGACGCTACTCTTGCCCCAGGGCCCATGTGGCAGCCCCGTCACCTGGCCATGCTAGAGAGCCCGGTTCTCCAAGTCTCACCAGCTCGGCAGGAGACTTAAGGCACACTCTGGACTTCTTGGAGTAAGTGAGAGCTTTGGGAATTAATGCAGCACTTGAGGGGTACAAGCCCAGAGCTAGGAAAACGACCACCCTTGGCATCTAGATTTAGCTACAGAGAACTGGGGGAGAAGACAGGCAGGATACAAAGAGGGTTTCATGAATTCTTTCTGAACTCTAATCTTCAAAATGGACTTAAAAATAAATCACATGAGTAAAATAAAAATCTGCTGGGAAAATCATTGTTTATAACTTTTAAAGTTGGGATACACATACATTTAAATAACTTCACATGATAAAGCTTCTTAATAGATTCAGTTACAAGTCAATTTCACATCTGTATTTAATTCACAGAGAAACAAAAAAAGTAACTGGTGCCTACCCTTCTTCGACACTTAAAGAACCACTCCAAGCCACAGCAAACTGCATTTCTTCTTTTCCTTTATCACTATGTTTCCATTTTGCTGAAAAATTAAGATACCATATAAAGTAACCTTATAGTACACTAAGATAGTAATTTATAAACTCTGCTCTTTCTCTTTAGAGGAGTACAAAATATAAAAGTTCTGAAAACAAAAGTTCTGTATTAACTGACTTGGGTGTTTTTATAGTTAAACACAAGATGATGCTTTAAATTTTTAAAGACATTTTATGCTATCACCTGGTCTCCTAGCCTTTAGCCTCTTGTTCTTCTGATTAAACTCGTATAAAGTCGTCATAGGTTTTACAGAATAAAGTTATTAATCTTATACATCACCCTACATATTTTATTTTTAAGATTACTTTTATCTTCAGATAGCACAGAAAATTTTTCCATCACACTTACACTACGAGGGATAAATTTACTTTGTAAGACTGTCTCCTGGCCATTTTATATATAACCTTATCTTGATCAATGAAGTTTTTCATATTCCATATATTTCCCAAATCATAAATTTAACTTTCAACAAAAATTTTACGAGCTGCAAACTCATGTCCCAATAAAAGGCCGGAGCAGTGTGAGTCTTCAGACGGGCTAGAAATCGCTCCACTCATCTAAGGGTCTGCCCCCAAGGACGGATGCAACCATTACCTGCTACACACACGTGCCAATAAAAGGGGCAACTGGAAGAAAGGAGGGCCTGGGAACTTGTCCCCGTAGGAACTGGAGAATGTCCCGTGCAGCCTCTGAAGTGCCACTGACAGCCCAAGTGTTTCAAGAGAAAAGAGGAAAGGAGAAAGGAGAAAAAGAAAGGAAAGGGGGGTAAAAGTGCTCTGCAGTCTTCCAACGCCCTGTACGATACGTACAGCAGAAATGACTTTCTTGCTCCATCCAATCACTTTTCTGCTCAGGTCTATGCATGAAAATAAAGGTCCCCCAAAATAACTTGTTACTCACGCACTAGAAACACAGCTTTCTGTTCCCGAGCTATGACCATAAGGTCGCTGGTTGGAGACAAAGATAAAACGCAATCTTGAAGCCAGGAAGTTTTCCGTGTCTTGCAAGTACTCCCTTCTTCTTCCTGTGGGTAAAAGTGCAATTACCGTAAATATGCAACACTATCAAAAGGATTTCAACTCGGCTTGCCTGCCTTGAGGGGCAGGGAGAGGGAAAAAAAGAAAAATGCAAGGTTCTCCATTCTTTTTTTGTTGTCTTGAGGGTTCTCAATTCCTTTGGAGAGTTTTATATTTCTTATCAAAATATGTCAAAGATGACCAACAAATAAAATACTATAAACACATCTCAGCTTTGAATACGAACACAAATTTAAATATGAAAAAGCACAGCATCGGAGGAGTGATACACAGGGATCAGTCCAGGAACGAGTCTGTACTAGTGACCGGCACATAACTCTCTGTACAGACAGCTGCTGCGTCTTCCTCCAGACGAAGAGAAATGCCACACCTGATGATTGTCATGATGGCTGCAGGGGTCTATAAAAGTATGTGAAGCTTCTTGCTTTCTAACTGGATATTTGCTGCGTGGGGAAGTCCCACAGTGAAAATGTGAACAGCAGACACAGGTCTTCTTTGGAAAATCCCATGCTCCTACAGTTAGCCACTAGCTGTCCCCTCTACGGATGACCGACGCGGCTCCCATTCGCGTGTGCTTCCCGAGACCCTCTCTGTATACACGCGTGCGTGCCTCACCCTCCCCTCACAGAACAGTACAACACACACACTTTAACTACTTGCTCTCTTCCCTTAACATACACCCCAGACTTTGTCCCACATTTAGTTTCCTGTTTTTAACGGTTGCACATATACTAAGCGTTACGTCCTGCAGGTGTAACTACGCCCGACTGAGGGGCGTTCGTGTTGCTTGCGATCTTTTGCTGTTGCACACTACACCCCAGTGAGTAACTCCAGGAATGTGTCAGTGCATGTGCTTGGGAGTCTGTCGGTGACACAAGTTCCCAGAAGTGAAGCTGCTGGACGAAGGGACTGCGCATTAGTGAGTCGCTGGACGTTTTCAAATGTGCCCCGCACGTACCGTATTCACACAGGAGGAGGCAAAGTGCTCACTTTCCCACTGATATTTCAAAAGATGTTTTAACTCTTTCTTCAGTTTTTGTTTTTTGTTAGAACACGTTTGCAGCTTACATTCCTTGTGGGAGTTACTTTACACCGCGCATCTTGTTCCCTTTCCACCGCCTCCCCCTCCCATGCAGCAGTTAAGCCGTGTCTCTGATTTATTTCACGTAACACTGCACTCAAGGTGCCTCCATTTTCCTACAGACAACTCAAGCTTATACTTCTTTATGGCAGAGTCGTGTTCCACTGTGAAGAAAGTCTTAACTCTTGATCTTTGTCAATCCAGTAACAACTGATCTCTCAGTTTTGTCTCTTGCTCTCTGAATTGGAGACTGGAAAAGTGATGGCTTAGTATACTTTTAACTACATCTCTCTTACAAATGAGAATAGGCACTTTCTCATTTGCTTAACAAAAATTCTCATTTGCATAAAAATTAAGCAAATTTCCTAGGAACAGGCTGCTGCTCTGTAGATTTCTCCTCCTGGCCTGCTGCTCTCTAAAAGTTATACACTCTCCTTACACACAAGGAAAACTGGCCCTTTTCATGAGAGTTGTAAATAGTTTTTCCCAATATACTATGTGGTGGCTTCTTTTTTCTAAGCAATAATTTTTTTACTGTTAAGCAACTAAATCACTGACCTGTTCCCTTGCAGGTCCTTTTTTATGTCTGAAGATTCCTACCTTGCTTGGCCCCATCTAGTATCTTTTAGACTGAATTATTCAAGTGGGAAAAGAGGACAAAATTGTAAGGCTGCCTTTTTTTTTTTTCTTCTTTTTTTTGGCACTGGGAATCCCCAGTGCCATCTTTTAGACTGAATTATTCAAGTGGGAAAAGAGGACAAAATTGTAAGGCTGCCTTTTTTTTTTTCTTCTTTTTTTTGGCACTGGGGATTGAACTCAGGATCTTGCATTTGCAAGGCAGGCAGCAGCACCATTGAGCTAAATCCTCGGCCCTGTAAGGCTGCTTTTAAATTTTATGCTCTTTAAAAATTTTTCATAAGCATGCACTACCAGCATTTACAAAATTTAAGAGACTTTAAAAACAGAAAGTCATGCTAGTCAGAAATACTCCTATAACATTTCCAGGAAAGATAAATTATTCTTCCCAGGACACCATCAGAAAAATGTGTAAAGCACAAATAAAACACAGCTGACAGGCCCCCAGTAAGCCCGAAACCTCTGGAAAACCATGCAGTCCTTCCCTTTAGACTGAACACTAGAAATAGCCTTCAGAGCCTTTGTTTCTTTAAAACCAGGTGAGCTAAGGAGGCTGCACTCTACCTCTCCCAAAAGACAGGACAGTAACTGGCAAAACCCTGTTCTATCCACATTCCACTTTTCAGGAATTCTGCCTCTAGCCTAGTGTATTTTTTAAAATGTGTATTTTATACAGAAAAGCTAGGGAGAACACTGTCCGCTGAGAGTGAAAGTCAGTTCAGGTCAGCTTTTCCCCAGCCGTCTCTGCTGAGGGACCCGACTCCTCCCAGAGGCAACACCACTGCTGTTTTCCTCTCCCCATGGAGACCCCACCTTCAGGCAGCAGCGCTTAGGGTAAATCATACAGGAATGTTATTTAGGCATCACACTTGATTAAAAAAAAAAAAAAAAAAAAAAAAAACACACACCAGCAGTGTCTAAAACCTTTAATTGGATTCTTTTATCCTGTAGCTTCTATTTCACTGCAATTAAAAAAAAAATCAAAATAATGCTCCAGAAAAGGAGTATTACACCGATTTAGGCAAACTCTACCAAAAATAATTTTAAGAACCAACAGAGCATCTACACAAATGGGATTCTGTCTTTTACCATACTTCTAAGATTATGTTCAAACAATAAACCCTGACAATGTTCTAAAGCCTATTTGTCAATAAAAACACCGTTTCCATGTTTCTGTCCCATGTTTTCACAATAATGTCACCCGCAGGGACTAGGTCTGACGTATGCGTACACAGAAGACACAAAGGCAAAGAACGTCAAAGAACAAGGCCTTAGAGCCCAGCAGTCCATGGCTGACATTCTTGCCGGTAAGAGACGGATTAGAACCCAGCGCCACTCCCTGTCACCTTCTCGAGCAACGCGGTGCCACGCTGTCATCAAGCTTGCTTTGCCACCTTCCCTACAAAACGACTCTCAGAGATTCCAGCAGCAGACAGAATTTTGCTCCACGAGCACAAAGCATGATGAAAACTTGGGAAATGGACGTCACCTGCTTGGATGTAAGTTTAGAGAAACAAGTCTGCTGTCTTTTCTTTTCGAGGCTGCAGAATCCCACCCGACGGCTGAGCGGACCATGACACTGAGGGGAGATCGGGGGCACTGACACACATGGTCTTGGCCTGGTACTACAATTTCTTAGTGAGTTACTCTGCTGCTATTAACATAAATGGTCCTCAATAGCTAACCCAGCAGTTTCCAGCTGGGGCAGCTGCTCCCTGGGGAACCTGGGCACAGCCTGGAGAAACTGAGTACCTGGTGGCAGAGGCTGAGATGTGCTCAGGATGCTACAGCGACAGTCCCAGCCCAAGGGAGTCCCTGTCCAGTGGCAGACAGCCCTAAACTACAGGCCCAGCGTCTCAGTACTCGAGGCTGAGCCCACCCTTAAGTTTCTTCTCCTGTAGCGCTTACGGCCTCTGTAAGTGGGCAGATTCTCTACTGTTACTACTGTTAGCCAGTCACGCAGGACTTACAGGCTCGTTGAAGAGACGAGCGAACAACGTTCACTTCACACGTAACTTCCATCAAGCACATGGCTACAGCACTGTGGCAGAATGGACCATGCCTGTGCCATTCCACTGCTGACTGACCGATCCACGGATGACTGGGCACCGGGAGGCATTTGTCTCGGAGGCTGGAAGTGGGGTTGAACTTCTCGCCACTCCGAATCCTGACCCACGGCAGCAGGCACAGTGCATGGCGACCCCAGTCCAGCAGCAACAAGAGTGCAGTGAGACCCGTGGAGCTGGGGTCTGCAGCAGAGCGGCTCCCACAGCTGGGACGGAGGTGACACAGAAGGAAGCAGCGCAAACGGCCCAGCGCTGGCATCCACAGTCCTCCCGCTCCTCCGGGACAGGAGCAGCTGTCCTGATGACTCAGAGGATGGAGCCAAACACACTGCACGGGGCTCAGCAGGGGACCAGTGCCCTCGGCCTCCTTGTCGGAGAACAGACCCAGGGCTGGCGGCACAGGAAGGTCGATGGGCCCGCTGGCCATCCTGAAAAGGGACCACATCTTCCCATGTGCGATCTGCAGACCAGGCACCACACAACAACATGAACTTTTCTGTCCCTTTGTTTGCCTTTAAATATTCACTGCTGCTCTCTTCATGTACTCAAGGATTTCTTCTTTCTTTTTGAGGATATGTTGAAAGAAATTTGCTAATTTCCATAGGACTTCTCCCACTTGCACCAGTATTTGGGGGGGCAGTACCGGGAATCGAACTAGAGACCTTGCACTTGCGAGGCAGGTGGTGGACCCACTGAGCTAAATCCCTGGCCCTAGTATTTTTCTGTTTTAAATTTACTTTATAATATGGTAAAATCTGCTCTGGTTGGGGAAAAATAGCTAAGACTATGGGAAACAACAAATACCTGTTTATAATTTTAGGGTGTTACCTAGTCTGGGTTGCATCATTAGACACTTTTTGTTTCACTGAATCGGATACACTGAGCACTGTGTCTCAGTACAGAGACACAGCTCAGTGCAGAGGGCAGGGGCAGCCGACATGCAAAGCAAGAATTAAGAATGTGGATTTGCCTGAAGCAGGTCCTTGTCAGATTCAGGGGAGCCTCAGTCACGGCAGAAGTAACTCCGCGAGATATCAGATGGTGCCGAAGAGGACAGGCCTTGTTCAGGCTGGGTCAGGGAACCAGTACCCACCCACCTTTGCAACCAAACAACAAGGAAGCTTGGGTGGGCACAGAGCTGCAGGGACCACAGATTTGCAGGGCTGACACAGCAGCGGCCACATCCAGTGGCTGCGAGGTGCAGGCACATGGTCTGTTCTGTGCCTTTAAGGACATCTGCCTACCAATTAGGGTTCTGGAAAAGCTCCCTGAAACACTGGGGCCCATGTTTACTAAGAGTGCTCCCCTAAAGCCAGTGATCCTAAAATAACACCATCAACCAATACAGTGCTTAGTTTCCCCAGTAAGGCATAAAACTTAGAAAAAGAAAACCCCACTTCACCTCTTCAGGTGCCCCAGTTTTCCACAGTAGCTCGCACCTAGCTGCTCAGGTTAACACGAAGAGCCCTTTTGTATCTGTACAGCGTCATCCCTGCTGGGAAGGAAGAAGCCTCTGACAAGAGCTGGGGTGAGGACTACGCCTCAAGGGTTTTTGTGATCTGCACCAGCATGGAAGCCACTACCACGGATTAGGAAAAGGAGTCTCACTGAACAACTGGGGCTATGGCATGTACTCCGCCCACAGAGATGTCAAGTCTTCTTCCACAGGTCACGCAGCCAGCCTTTCAAGTACAGCCACTCCCATGGCGGCTAGGGCGCCCATGGAAATGGAGCAGCACACGTTTCATGATATCTACCAGCTCTCGCAGTCACCACCACAGAAGTGGCCGGGAGTAGACGTACAAACTTGCAACTCTGCAACAGTCAGCTTGCTGCTTACAACGGACGCCGCTCCTGTCACTGCCAAGTCTGAAAGGTATTTTCTCATTAAGGTGAACCCCAACATAAGGCGCATGCACTTCCACTCTCAGGAGCTTGTCACCCGCGTCAGAGATAAAATGCTCACCTAGACTTTTAAAGCCACAGACGTAACTACTTCAGCAATCTTAAAACACAAAAAGAAAGTAAACAATGACTAGGACCGCCCCCATCTGCTAATAATATATGGAATGTCCAAAGTTCTCCAACTTTCTTTTTTTTTTGAGTGGGGGCAGCAGGACATTTTTATTCCCAAACAAAATCATCTACAAAACTATATGGCATGAAACAGATGAAAGCAGAGATAGGCCCAGACTGACCCTTGCAGTTTGCTCAAGTACAGCACAAAAACAGTGGGCCAGGCCATTTTCCAGGCAGGAGTCTAAAGTTCTCAAAGGAAAGATCTTAAAGTCTTCTTGAAATTCAAAGGGGACGAGGCACAAGCTCTCTCTACAGAAATCACGGAGAAGCAAACGCAGGTGAGACTCCGAGGGCTGCACTGAGGTTCTGGTCCTCAGCCCTGCTGGCTCAGCAGCACTCTTGGGTTTTGTCGGGCCTGTCCTGTGACCTCCGCACACCAGATCAGCTCCCCCAAACTGCAAAGACCAAAAATATCTCTAGACAACGCCACCACCTCCCCGAGGGGATCACTGCTGCCTGCGAGGAGGCCTGTCCATGAGAGCGCACAGCAGGGCAGCCCTAGACTCCCACCCGCCTGCCCCCAAGAGACCCTCTGCAGGCCATCCCAGGCGGCAGTGTAGGCACAGCCTGTGCGGCAGCTGCAGTGCAACCTAAGTGACTTAATGAAACTGGGGACAGGTTTTCATCACCCCAGACTAGGAATGCTCTAATAACCTTTAATCACGCGCTGTGATTTCTCTTTTCAGCCTACATACAGGCATCCATCTGGGGCCTCGATCTGACCAGAACACTTCCATCCTCCGCTAATCCACTAAGCTGTAACTGCCTCAGAAACTGTATTATGCCACTTTTGGTAAAATGGACAGCACATTTTCAAAGACTCTTTTGAATGCAAACTTCCAAGCTGCGGGTCTTGCCCAGAACCTCCCTGTGCCTCCTGGCCCAGAGACCACTACTCATTCATCACTGGGCAGCAATTCTACCCTTCCACCCTCAGCTGTACTGCACGGAGGAAGAAACACTCTCAGACTGCCTCCCCAGTTAGGATAAAGCGAATCTTTTCAGGTTCCTGCCAACACACCTCAGTTCCCTTTAAAGGAGGCTGAACAAAATATTCCACTCTAAGAACCCATTTCCTGTGGCAAACAGAATTTATAAGCCCAACCTAAAGCTCTTATAACTGTATCAAAACAAAACAAAATGAAACAAAACCACATCAAAGTTATTTATCATTCATTACAGGCTCACCATTCAGTAGATGACAGCGTGTACCTGCCTTCGTTTCCGATTTCCCCAGTTCCCACTAACTTGTCACGATGGCACCTAAAACCCAGTTAGTTTAGAGGGAGGACTTTGCCTACCTTTGCTTCCATCCCAATCCATCTCGAGAGCCTTTCTGCTGGCCTTGCCACCCTGAAGGCATTTGCTTATGGCCACGTAGGACTCCTGCAACCTTTTTCGCTTCACCTGTCTAAGTGGAAGTCTGCCTGGCATGGGTCCATCAGTATTTTGGGCATCTACATATATTAAAGCCCTAACTCCCAGTGGGACTGTTATTTGGAGATATGGCCCATAAGGAGAGAATTTTACTAAATGAGGTCCTTGGCATTCGATCCCTGGTACCAACCCCCCCCCAAAAAAAAACATTAAATGAGGTCCTGAGGGTGAGGCTTTACCCTAGGACTGATGTCCTACTAAGAAACCACCCTTTCCTTTCAGGGAAAAGGGCTTCATTGCTCAGAGAAATTACCTTAATAGGAAAAAGCAGAGTACAGTGCCCTCCATCTAGGAACAGTGGTTATGCCAGGAAAAGGACAGGTTCCACAGACAAAGCAAGCTTGGGTGGTGCAACTTGCTTCCTGCGGAAGATCTGCCTTACAGAGTACCTTGCTGTGCAGATTGCAGGAAGCCACACCCACAGAGACCAGGAGCCTGATCTCTCCCGTCCAGTCTCTACACGCTGGCCTCCTGTTGACTAGGCGCTGCTGCGGCTGACTGCAGAGGTATTGCTGCTAGCACAGCAGCATCTGTACCCTGGCCTTTCAGGGTGGCCCCCAGCTCCAAGCGGCCCTGAGAGGGGCTCAGTGCCTGCGGAGGCAGAGTCCCACACCTGGGATGTGGCTCTTGGTCCGACAGTCCTATCCCATGTTTTCAGTGTCCTCCTGGAACACAAACCAGGCCCTGCAGATCTGCCCCCCAACCTCAAACTGGTCCCCAGCAACACGAGGCCAACCACTCTGCAGGCAAGGGACCCCTCATCACCCCTTCCTTCTTTCTGCATCACGCTGCCACATCGACTGAGTTCATCTCTGAAGAGACAAAGTCACGTGGCAGCCGGTCCCCAGGGCACACAGGCTGTACGTCCTCCAGTCTGCGGTGCAGCCCACACCCGGATGCCGTGCTACAGCCTGGAGTGGGTGGGGCAGCCCAGAGCCCCGGGGTGACCTGTGGGTCCAGGCCAGGGGCTCCCCTCTGCTTGCTAGCCTGACTGGTCTCCCTGCTCTTCCTTCTCACCATCCTGTGTGTGCTGCTTTCTTCATTCCAGCATGGTCTCCGCTTCATCATCTTTCAAGGCTTGAATTCACTCCTTTTGCTGCTGCAGTTGCCACTGCTGCCCAGAGTGACTTCCACTCTGCTGGATTTGGAATCCGCTTTCTTCACTAAGCCTCTATTATAGTGCATACTTTGCAATCAGAAACGCTGAAGGGGACGTTTCCTTTCTTTGAAAGATGTATCCAGACCCCTGGGACTAAGTCTCTCTAGATACAAAAACCCTTTACTCTCTGAAGCCTTTGAGAAGCAAACTCTCAAAGAGCTAACAGACTGAGGGAATAGAAAGTATTCTGGAGCTTTTGCAGTTTTCCACTGAACTTGCTAGCAGCAGGGTGGCCTCTGGTCAGCACTCAGCAGGTGGCAGCTGCTCCTTCTGACTCCTTGCCAACTTCACCTGGCATTTCCTACCCACCACTGCAGCCACTCTCTAGGTGAGACTGACAAAGAAGGAATATTTATTCTCCTCTGGGGGTCGGAATGACCTCAACTCCACAGCATCTGATGGAGAACACCTCATCATACTCGCAATGATGATGCCATGACACTGCTACAGGCTGGCCCCAACACACCCCGCTTCTTCCGTTCCTGGTGTCATCTTTAATGTGAACGATCCCCAGCCACTCTCAGGGAAAGAAGGCTTTCAGTTTGCTGTGTGTTCCTACCAAAAGACAATGGAAGTTTCCTTTCCATCTTTCACCTCCCTACAAACAGCTATGTCGGTTACCCTTACAAGTGTCTGTACATCTGTTAACATTTACTTCCATTCCCACAGTGACTCTGGAGCTGGTTAAGCCTCTAGAGGTGTTCACAATCCCTTAAAGTTGTAGAAATAACAGCAGCTTTACCATACCCGAGTAAAATTTCTGATAGTACTGGTACAGCTGTGAATGCCACCGTATATTAGGATTATGAAACTTGCTTTTGGATTTATTTTACAGGGGCTCACAGCTAAGAGTTTGCCTTGAGTCTCAGAAGAGACTTTTGACTTGGACTTCTGAGCAATGCTGGAACTATTAAGACTTTGGGGACTTTTGGAGATGGACCAAATGCATTTTGGATTATAAAACAGACATGAAATTTTGGGGGCTGGGGTGAAATGTTATGGTTTAGATCTAAAATGGCCCCAAAAGTCACAAGTTCAGAGCTGATGGGCTTTGAGGAAGTAACTGGATCACAAGAGTTCTAACTTCATCAAGTGGGTTAACTCACCAATAAGTTCATTAACTTAATGGGCTTCTTAGGAGGAGGGGCCTAACTGGATGAAGCGGGTCACTGTGGGCATGGCTCTGAAGAACATAGTCTTGTCCCCAGTGCCTTGTCTCCAGCTCTTCCTGCTCCGATTGCTGGCTGCTGTGAAGTTTCCCTCACCATCTCTTTCTACTTTGATGTTCCTGCCTTGCAGTCAGCCAGCCATGGACTGACACCTCTGAAACCGTGAGCTAAAAATAAACTTCTCTTCCTTTAAGTTGTATATGTTAGCTATTATCCAGAAATGGAAAAGTGACTAATACAGGATCCAAGGCCATAAACAAAAGATGAAACTGTATACCTAAAATGTACCAATAAAACCAATGAGAAAAAAAAAGATATAAGAAAATCCACAAATAAGTCTAGATTATGAGTAAGCAGAAGCCAGTCTTTAAAAAAAAAAAAAAAATCTACTTATGTGAATATGCAGAACAGGCAAATCCATAGACTGAAAGGAGATGAGTGACAGAGTGGGAATGGGGGAAAATAGGGAGCAACTGCTAATGTGTGTGTGGTTTCCTTTTGGGGTGATGAAAGCATGACGGAATTCTATTATATATGACCTGCTGTTCCAGCCTAAAACACTCTCTGCCAGTGCTTACTCTGTTGACTTTGTGTGGTCTTCTTGGTCTCAGTTCACTTCCTCTGAAAAACCTCCACTCAGTCTACAGTCAGCCTGTGATCACTTGCTGTCACACAATCATTTAAATTCCCTGAGTTTAACTATTACCACCATCTGCTACTTCTCAAGTTTCCTTTTATGTTTCTCTCCTCAATGGAGTGTAAGCTCCTGGGATCAGAGACCATAAGACCCATCTGAATCAAATGATACGATGAGTCAATAAAAACCCCTCCCTTTGCCAGTTCAGAAATGTGCCCATGGCCCAGTATGGGCTAAGAAAATGTAAGGCAAAGTTTATTACAGGCTTTTAAGGAAGTTGTTCCCCTTTCTTAAAGCATCATGGAAAAGCCACATCTTTTTCTCTCGCTGGTCATGAATGAAGAACTATGTTGTCACATTATGTTTGTGAAAAAAAAAAAAGACATCGAAACAGACAGAAGAAAGAACTAGATGACAGTTGAGCCACTTGGCCAACCAACCCAGGACCTCCTGTGTATGTGTGAGTTAATAAAACTTCTTGTTTAAGCCTCCTTTCATTAGATTTGCTCACAGGTGAAAATACATTGACATAGATGGTCTACATAACAAAGACTGTCTACTTTCTTCATTGCTTTATTCCCAGCACCTACAAAAATGTCTACAATATAGTAGGCATCCCAAATGTTCATTAAACAGATAAGTGAGAGTCTAAAAGAGTAACTTAAGAGAAGGATAAAGAATCCTAAAACAACTCTCTTCTATCTATGGTGCAAACATCTCCCCAAAGCACATGTTAGAAACTTACCTGCAAATGAAACTGTGTGGGGAGAAGAGGACTAGGGAGAGGTCCCCAGGCCATGAAGAAGTGTAAATGGCTTAATGCTAGAATCAAGAGGGTAGTTTCATCACAGCAATGGATTTGTTGTAAAGGGGAGGCCAGCGTGGGCTCACCCTGTCTGTGTGTCTTGCCATGGATTGACACAGCCAGAAGGGCCTCACCAAATGCAGTCCCCTCCATCTTGGACTTAGACCCCAGAACCATGAATTACCTTCCTGCTCACTAGAAATTTAATCTCCATCATTTTGCCACAGCATGGACTAAGACATCCACTTAGTATACAGTCACTAAGATCCCAGAGAAAGAGAATCCACTCTTTCTTCTGTAAAGCACTACAAAGTCAGAGTCAAAATGTCAGCCTAGCACTGAAATATGTCACCATCACTGCACAAGGGAAATACTACTGTCAAAATGGAGCATACACTTTCTACAAAGACTTACAGGTTCCGGCAGTTCTGCATCTTCCCATGCTCCCCAACCATCATCTTCCCAGTTTGATGATTTACCTGTTTTAGGAGAGATGAAAAGGACATACATGAATATAGGGCTTAAAATAGTTCAGAGATTTTTTTTTTCCCCTGAACACAACAGAACCAATCCCTGTATAATGCTGATGTTAAGGAAGAAAACAATGGTAAATTGTATTACACTGGGGTTTTGCTACACACAGTGATAATCAGGAAATATTTGACCTACTAAATTTCCAGATTTATGCACTAATAAAACACAGCGCATTCTCAATGCCAGCCATGAAGATTCAACCATTAAAGTATAACAGATACAAAACAGAAATAAAATACTATATTTAAGTAATGAACTTTAGAATTCTGAGGGGAAATCAATTTAAAAGATGGGACTGATCTTAATGACTTATAGTGGAGTGGCAGCAAACAGAACTTTCATTTATATACTCATTCAAAAAGTGGCTGAAATAAATTATAGTGATAAAAAATGTGTAGTCTAGTACTCAACTACTGCTCAATTAGTTTATAGTAGTAGTCTAAACTACAGCACTTAAATGCCAAATAATTACTTCCAAATATGCCAAGCACATTGCTACATATATACTAACTCCTAAAACAGCACTATTTGATTAAAACTCCACAACTTATAGAAGATCTCCATGTACAAGTCAATTAACAATTTAACAAATGCTCTGTTAAATTATCTGTGCCAAACTTTGTAGTAGAAGCTAAGAAAAGTACAAATATATTCGTTGTCCTTAGTGAATCTGTGATCCTGCATAGTAGACAGACAAAAGTAACTACAATACATGGTAAGTTGTGTAATAGAGTGCTACAAGAACATAGACAAGGAAGGGTCAGCTAGAATTCCAATCAAAATATCAACAGCATTCCTCACAGTACTAGCCAAAAAAAAAAAAAAAAAAAAAATCCTAAAAAAAGTTTATATGGAACCAGAAGAGACCCAGAATAGCAAAAGCAATCCTGGACAACAAGAGCAAAGCAAGAGGCATTACAATCACATATGGATTTCAAGCTACATTACAAAGCTACTGCGATAAAACAAACAAAAACCAACACGGTACTGGCACAAAAACAGATATGTGGGTCAATGGGAAGAATAAAGAAACATTCAGCCATCTGAACTGTCACAAAGGAGGGAAAACATACACTGGAAGAAAGAGAGCCTCTTTAGCCAATGGTACTGGGAAAACTGGCTGTCCACATGAGGATTAAATCAAGACCCCTATCTCTCACCATGCACTAAACTAAAATCAAAATGGATTGATTAAATATTAAAGCAGAAGCAGTCTGCTGGAACATAAAATAGATAAAACTCTTGAAGACATGGGCACAGGAAAGAACTTGCTGAACAAAGTTCCGTAACATCAGGAATCAGCAAGTAGGATTATGTCAAATTAAAAAGCTTCTACACAACAAATGACCAACAGAGTGAAGAGATAGCCAACAGAATAAGAAAAAAACTTTGCCAGCTACTTCTCCAACAGAAGGCTAGTATCTAGAACGTATAAAGAACATTACCTAGAACACACACACAAAAATAAAAGACCAGATCCAAAAATGGGCAACTGAAATGAACAGACACCTCTCAGAAGTACAAAAACACTACATACATGAAATACGTGAAAAATGTTCAACATCTCTGGCCATCAGACAAGCTCAAATTAAAACATCACTGAGATTCTATCTCACCCCAGAAAGGATGGGGATCACCAGGAAATCAAATAATAACAAATGCTGATGAGGCCGCAGGGAAAAGCAGCCTTCCACACTGCTGGTGGGAGTGTAAACTAGTACCAACTGTGGATATCAGTGTGGGGATTCCTCAAAAAACTAAAATTAGAAACTCCATCTGACCCAGCTATTCCCCTTCTAGACACATTACAGTGACACATGCATATCCACGTTTATAACAGCACAATGCATAGTAGTTAAGTCATGGAAGTGGCCTATGTGTCCATCAACACAAGGGAGTACTACTCTGCTATAAAAAAAGGATAAACTTGAGTCATTTGTAGGAAAATGGATGCACCTTGAGACCGTAATGTTAAATGAAATAAATCAAATACATAAGCTTAAATATTGCATGGTTTCTTTCATGTGAGAAACCCAAAGAATAAATAAAGAGAAGAAGAAAAGACAGACAACAGGAAACAGGGAGATAGATCTTTTGCTAATGGGAGGGAACCTAGAGGTAGAGGGATGAGGAAGGGAGATAAGTGCAATCATGTACTAATAAAATGTGGCTAGCAAATTTTCAAGTGTAACTGGAAAAAAGGTCAGCACCAGCAAGAAAAGACCGAGGCAGAAAGATGAGACTCACACAGCGATGAACCATACTGCATGTTCCCAGGAGCCCGAATGCTTCACAGACCGGTTCACATGGGTCACCCCACTTTAGTGAGGAAACCAGGGGTCCTGGAGAATTGAAGGAGCTTCAGGACGTGAGGCTGGGTCTTCCTGAGGGCCATGGTACACACGCCCAAGAACTGTGCTGTGGGCCCCTCCCACAGCCCACGAGTGAGGCTGAGAGAAGGCCACAAGCAGCACTCACGGAAGGTCAAAAGGAGGGAGTTCCTGGGCCGGGATTTGGCTCAGTGCTTCTGCCTCTTGCCTCACAAGCACAAGGTCCTGAGTTCGATCCCCCATACAAAAAAAAAAAAGGAAGGCATTCTTATTATTCTCAGAGTGAACAGTCCCCGGATTCTGAGACTTCAAGTTTTTTTTTCTTTTTTAACTTGGAAAATTACAATTTGTTCTTTGGCATTTTAATTCAATGAGGCAGTATTAGTCATTTTCCCACTGCACCAAAAACAACTATTTTATTATGGGTCGATGGCAGGCAATTAGGTCATCTCATTTATAGCTTCAGAGTATGCACTGTCTCGTATACAAGAAATTAAGTTCATGACTCTCTTTTAAAACTGTATGTATCAAATTAAAACATCAAAAAGACCACGCAGAATTTAATCCCTTCAGGAAGGTCAGAGTCAGTGACTGAGTAGAGCAGCTCCTGTGTGCTGGACACTGCGAAGGCTGGAGACACAAGAGCAAGCAACCTGCGACACCCAGACAAGGACCTTGACAAATACATTGAACAAGCGGTTTGGGTTCCCAGAGGTTTACATCCTTCTTAACACCCCTGGCTGCGGGGGGAAAGAGGATTTCATCAGGGTTTCCTGCTATCCCACAAACACACTGCCCAAAGACGTTAGGATAGAAAGCAGGTTAAAGGAAGGTGAACAGGTACTACGGTTCAGCTAGGTTAAAGGTGCTTTGCAGGCTGCTGTGGAATCTGAAGTGTACTTGTAACACTATGAATAGATGCACAACAATAAATCGAGTTGACTTACAAATGGCAGCTTGCAACTGCACATTGCCCTCGTGGCTATTTCTACTCAGGGCCAGTGGTAAACTTTTCATGGCCTCCTAAATGCTGCTGAGAATCACTCTGCTGACATCCAGTCTATCACGACAGCTGTTAAAAAGGGTTATTTCTCATTCCATCAAATTCCACAAGCAGGCCAAGTACATTCTTTAGGGGAAGAGATGGCTTATACTGAAAAAACAGCACATGGACATCTAATACAGGCATCACTCATGCAGAGAACTTTATCTGGACACTTCTCCTCCCGATAACCTTCTTCCATCAACCTCATCGATCGCCAACCAAGGTTACAGGTCCCAATGTGTCCATAAATTTGAGAACTGTGCCTTGAATGATGTGAACTTAAGGTATCTTTCATTATTTTTTCATATTGTCTTGGTAATCCAAAGTGAATTTTACCCTTAGAGCACACCTCGGTTTGTACCAGCCGTGTTCCAAATACTCAGCAGTACTGTGCCTAATGACCGCTGTAAGACTGCATGCGTCTGGAGGTCTCTGGCCTCAGGTTGGCTGGGTCGGATTCCTAGATTTATCCCTACAGAGCTACATGACGTTGGGTAATTTATTTAATTTCTTACTGATCCAACTTCCTCTTAGGCGGGTTAGTAGTTAATAACTATGCTGGAGAACTGTCCCCGCAGGGTGTGCCACCGGCACTCAGCAGCCGTCACCCTCCAAGCACAGGCTTCTCACCCCTGACACCTCAGGGCCTCCCGCATCCGCTTCCCCAAGGCGCACTTTAATTCTTCACTCAGTTTTCTGGCATCCACCAGTGATCTTCCCCTCTTGTGAAACTACAGCATTTGACGGTGTTTCTCATTCAGAACTTGATTACATGCTACTATCGCACATCTGTGGCACTGTTACTTGCCTCATAATTATCTCATTAACACAAATGTGCACTTGTCTCCGCAACCATTAAGCTCCAGGAATGCATGCCCTCTGTGTGTGCACATCCATACATACACAAAAGTATTTTCAAGAGAACTGTAAATAATAAGTATCTGACCTGGTACCAAACAACAACAACAAAACCCTAAATTTTTGGTAAATCAAGGCTTTGAAAATAACATTCTTAGCCAAATGCTTCATATTAGGCTCCATTAAAGCAGCTGGATTTGAATTACTATTTCAAATATAACGAATAAATACTGATTCTAAGCTTTTTGTATTTCAACAGAAATAAAAATAAAATTTTATTTTAAAAATTTTATTATGCAGGCTTTATATACAAGAACAAGATCATATTTTTCAAGCAACTTTTCTATTAGACCTTGTAATAATATAGATAATTCTGTTCTATTCCACTTAATTGTGACACAAAATAATTAAAAAACATCAATTCCTAGCTTTAGTTTTTACTAAGAAGCAACAGGGAAAATACGATATTTTGTTCTAATTTCAGTGTAAGTAGCAGAATTTGATTACTAAAAGGTCCCTGGCACATCTGTTTCAGAGTAGATGGCATGATGTGGATTCAGGATCTTCACATTGCACACACACAAACTGGTACACACAATGTGCATTCCAACACCTCAGGACAAAACTTTACCACTATTAAAAAGCTATCCTGCATCAACAGAAATAAATTTGCTCGTTCAATTCCGCATAACTGTCAGAACCCTGATTTCTTGATGGAGCCAGGAAAAGTAATTACAAAGGCCGCTGAGGTCCCAAGTCAGCCCCACACCACACTGAAGAAGAGAAACACGAGCACCACATCCTTGTGAAGCTGTGCCTGTATTCCACTGTGCAAACATTCCTTTTGCCAACACTGAATGCAACAAGTTATGCTAAACAGCAAATTACTGTCTATGGAGAAATCTAAACTTACTACAGGACAACATTCTAATTGTGAGCAGGGTACTCAAAATATTCATGCAGAGCCAGGCATGGTGGCTCATGCCTGTAATCCCAGCACTCAGGAGGGAGAGGCAGGAGGATCGCTGTTAGTTCGAGACCATCCTGGGCTACATAGTGAGTTCCAGGTCAGTCTCAACTACATAGTGAGACCTTATCTCAAAACAACAACAACAAAAAACCAAAATATTCATGCTGGTTTTTTTTTTTTTTAACCTCAGTTCCTGTACAAACCTACTGACAAAAATGGCACTTCAGGTACATAAGACTGCTTAGATTTGAATCTTTAATTCTTTTTTCCCCTTCGAGCCTTTCTTGAGGGGTGAATTTCCTTTAAAATTTATTTTTTACATTCTTAGCCATATTTTGCTTAAAGTTCAGAGAAAGTAAAGGATTTCAACTGAATATTCAATTTGAATCTTTCAAGTTTTCCAGACTAAAATGTTGTCCTGAAATTATCCTACACTATTACTTCATAACACACTTTGAATCATAAAATTAGTTAAAATCTAAAGTTAATAAACTGATATTCAAGGGCTGGGGATTTAGCTCAGTGGTGCCGCCACCTGCTCCGCAAGTGCAAGGTCCTGAGTTTAATCTCTGGTACCAAAAAATAAATAAATAAATAGATAGCCAACCAACTTCCATGATAAGACAAATATAGAGGAGCAAGACAAGTCTGTAAGTACCCACCAACGAACAGGACTGTTCTGGATAGGTCTAGAATAACTGGCAAGGTAACCATAAAATCTTGCTTTTACCCTTGAATATACAGTTCATTATTTTGTCTCAAATAATAAAACCAGTGACTCTAAAGGGTAAAAGGTTACCACAATTTCCCACTGTACAGAGCTTTCCTTCAAAAGAGCTTAATTATACTAGTATGAAATAAAGAAACTGTGCCACCTCTAACTTGATAAAACTGTCAAACCACAAAAAAGGTATATTTTAGTCCAATCATCAAAACAACAAAACAAAATAAAAAAGAACAACCCACAGACGTCCCACTTAGGAGTATTTCCAATGAATTAATTATTCTAACAAAAGCCTAAATAAGAAATCCAATGTCTGCTTTCTATAGCTGTTTAATTCCGAAACCATGCTATTCTAAATTGCTTTTCAATAGTCTGTCCCCATAAACTAAATGTTATGTTTTCATTTAACAGGAACCTGAAGTGAAAAAGGAAATTGAATTCCAGAGGTGGACAATTAATTTGACAGTATTTGGATGAATATGTCAAGATCAAAACCTAAATGAGAAACTGCAACTGTTAAATGTCAGGGAAGCAAAATCTAATTTAATTTCCATGGCCTAATAAAAGATCTTCTCAGCAGAGAGGCAAATTCATTTTCATTCTGAGACAATAAAGAGAGATCATGTACTTGTTTCTATAAAAAGTTAGACCCTGCAGAAGGAGTGACTAGTGAGTAACTCAGAGGGTGCAGCCAGCTTTACCCAACTCTTCCTGGCACAGGTAAACCTTGCACAAAGGCACAAATAAACAAAAAAAGAGAAGAGGGTGCTTTCTTAATTTTCTATGCTTCAGAACTATGAAGTTTTTTTTCTATTTCTATGGAAATGGAAAGTGGGAAAATAATTTTCATATTAGTATATTTCTCAGTACATAAAAATACGTAGTGATTTAAAATAAGGAGGCAACAAGCAACCCCATTTTCAATAAGCAGGGATCCATTTCTTTCCAACCAGGGTGATAAAATCAGGCTAGATCTTTGTCATAAAGAACATATATCCTGGTCATCAGCTCATGAAATGAGACTGGAAATACTTTAATGCTGAAATACATCACATATTGCTAGGCTCAGGCAGGACTGCTATAAAAATAAACATGCTTTAGTCAAAACCCTAAGAAAACTTTAGGTTTACCATTAGGCCACCTTTAGAAAACAAAAAAAACCCCAAAAAGAAATTTCCTGTGTTCTATTCTCCTTTATATTTGTTTTTCAAAAGGAGTCAGTGAGTAAAGGGCAATAATATATTATGTATTTTAAAAAGGAACTTATTTTTCTTTACTAATTTTGTTTCTTACAACCCTTATCGTCAAAGCAACAGAAAAAAGAGTAACTACGGCTCATAAGATAGAGAGCCTGACACTACGGAATGTGACTGAAGGTATGAAAAAACTGCTAGCAAAAGCTAATTTCTTCGTACTCTACAAGCCAATCCTACATTTCCCTTGACTCTTCCTATACCAGTCTAATTTTGCTGTTACAGTTTTGTTTTTTGCTTTAAGTACACATAGAAAAAAGCTGGTAATTTTAACAGTATTCCTTAAGAACCTAAATATTTTGGATCCACAGTGAAGAAAAAATACAGATGGCATGTTCTTTTTCACAGTTAGCACTCCTAAAATAAGGACAAACATCCAACTGAGATACAACCCGACACACAGGTTTCTTGGGCAATCTGAACATTATAATTACAAATGTGGGTACTCAGATGACATTTAATTATGCCCTACATCATATGACACTAAAGACAAAAATGTTCAAAGTCCCAGTGACAGAAAATGTATTAACTTAGAACTCCTGTGGTGTTCATTTTCATATTTCAGGGGACAAGAGCCCTTCACATCAGTATCTTTGTTAAAAAATAATAATAAACACGTGTGTGATCTTCACTACATGCAAAGTTGCTATGAGCAGTCCAGCGTCCCCGTGAAGTCTGGACCACTGTTTCTTCATCTGCAGATGAGGTCTGATTCAAAAGGGGTCCCAGATGCACTCAAGCACATGTGGGGCTGAGTGGCAGACCCAGGGTGTACCCTCCTTGCTTTTGGTCATCCTGGTTCCCAATGCATGAGCCCCAGTGCTGGGTCAAGTCACGGGGCAGCCTTCTCACTCCAGCGTGATGCTGCTGCTGGCAGTTCTAATCCCAGTTACAGATCTATTAGCACAAGTGAGACAGCAACAGGATGCAGGGCAGAGCGCAAAGCTGTAGAGCGTTCCACAGAGCAGTGTGTCCTCTACAGAAAATCTGTGTTTTCTTAGGTCCACCTGTATTTACACATACTGATGACCAGCTGAAAAAGCATGCGAAGAGCAGAAACATACGGACCGCACACGCAATGAGATGAACAAGTCAGCGATGTGCAAAGATAAGCAAGCTTTAAAGATAAAAAGAAGCCACTTAGGGATTGTAGGGAACTGTTACACAGCTCTCAGGTAAAAGAGAAAATAGAGACAGGAAACAAAAATTAATCAGCAATTTTGAAAAATGGTGAGTGGATATTGGTCCTGAAAATAAGTTTAATCATGCATCTAGACACGCATATATTTAAAAGAAATGTATAAGATTTATGTGCAAAACAAAAACTTTGCTAAAGGACACAGAAGATATGTCCGGGCAAATTCTGTATGCCCTCGTTTATATGTAGAATTGTGAAATGTTGAACTCAGAGGCAGAGTGGCACGGTGCTCAGGGCTGGGGAGGGTGTGGGAGAACCAGGGGCACAGACTTTCAGCTACAAGAGGAGTGAACTCTGCAGATCCAAGACTCGGCAAACCCCAGTGACGATGGCTGGTCACACCATGGGGTGTACCTAAAGTTTGCCAAGAATAGATTTTAAGTGTTTTGCCCACCAAAAAGAAAAAAAAAGTACGTGATGGATATGTTCACTGTAATAATCATTTCACAATGTAATCCTCTATCAAATCATCACACCGTGCACTATTAATATATATAATTTTTATCCATCAATTATACCTCAATAAATTTAGCTATAGGAAAAAATACGCATGCTGGCTAAATGTCAATCAGTCTTAAATTGACACACGAACTTCAGACAATTTTCATCAAAGTCACAGTACGAACTTGGCTTTGATTTAGAACTTGACACATAATGCTAAAGCTCAACTGGAAGAAGAACAGATATTTTTGGTAGGGGGGCTGGCAGGGACTGCCTCTACCACACATGAAATGAACAGGAACAGACACACACACATCAGTGGGAAAAAACAGAGTCCAGAACACACAGGCATTTTCGTCAGTGACCACATAAAAGCGTGATTTCAGTCTATCGCCTGCCTTGCTAGCGCAAGAATCCGAGTTCAATCCCCAGTGCCAAACAAACAACATGATTTCAGCTGATGACGCCAGTATTATTTGCTGCATGCCTTATCTTCTATCTTTTCAGTAAAACAGGCAAGAAGGAAAAACTGCTCTATATTTCTAGTATGTCAGCTGGAAAATTATTTTACTATTAGGTAAATTAAGAGATCTGCAGTGTTATAAAACTGAAGTTATGATCAAATGTTCTGACCCCATCTGCACACATATTTATTTATTATCCACTCGAATGTAAATTTCAGGAGACTAGATCTAGAAATCAGCCTCCTGGAAATCATGTCACCCTATGGCTAAGTGGGGACCCATAAAAAGAGGCTCATACTCATTCCTACAATTTCCAAGTAGTAAGACCAGATTTCATGTTTGAAATGATGGCACCTGATTTTAAAAACACTATTAATAGTTATCACTGATGTGAACACTGGGAAATAGTAGCGCTAAGATCTTTTAAAGCTACACACAACTTATTTTATAATTCAGATACAAAATACAAAGTAACATACAGACATACTATTATTCAACAATTCAATAGAAGAGAGTGGCATTAAATTCTGGGTGCCCAGGTACCAGGAAGCAAAAATATCTTTAGCAGCTGTCTATACAAAAATAAAAGCATACTAAGTCAACTGATAAGCTTCTATAATTCTTTTTTATTTTTCTTTTCTTTTCTTGTTTTGGTACCAGGGATCAAACTCAGGACCTTACACTTACGAGGCAGGCAGCAGCACCACTGAGCTAAATCTCCAGCTCCATAATTCTTTTGTTTTTACATATCCTCTAGATACCAGCTGCATTAAGAAATTAAAACTGAATCAGATTAAAAAAAAAAACAAAACCCTAAAAACTATCTCAAGAGTTTGCTTCCTAACAAGGGAACCATTCATAACATTAATAAGGTGAAGAAGAGCAAAACCATCACTGCCAGCAGCAGTGTTCATGAGGTCCTAACCTATTGTTTATTGGGGGGTGGGTGGGAAGGGATTCTGGAGATTGAACCCAGGACTCAGGATAAGTACACACTCCACCACTGAAATGTGCCCCCTGGCCCCTAACTTCATTCTTACTCTATAAAATTTTGCTGTAACAAAGTTTAAGTTCAGGGTTTCTTAATGAAGAGCTCTTAACAAACCTGATGCTTTGTAAAAGATAGCCAGAGATGACTACAGAAATCCAAAGCCCTAGTCATTCTAAGAATTCTAAGTACACTACCCAGAGAAAAAGCTATTTTTCTGATTTTTATGTGTAAATTAAAGCACTATTTTTAATATACAGTTTTAAGTATAGTTAATATATAGCATATTAAAATAGTTTTATATAATATGTACTTTATACTATAGTTTTAGTTATACATAGTATTTATATCATATCACAGATATGGTTAAAATATAGGTTTTGCAAAGGGGTTCATGGGGTAAGTCTTTTTCCTGTTTATTTTTTGTATGATTGAGGGTAGTCACAATAGTACTAACAAATGTCAGCTTAAGAATTTTTTTTTGGTACTGGGGATCAAACTGGGGACCTTGCGCTTGCAAGGCAGGAGGCACCACTGAGGTAAATCCCTGGCTCAAACCTAAGAATTTAACTTAAAAGAGTAATGAACTATAGAAACCAGCCTATAAACAAAATGCAAATTACTTCCGATAATGGAGTACCCATATGTGTACAACCCCAACTGGCGGGCTGAAGTTCGCATCTTGGCTATGCTCTTTATTCTGTGGGCTTAGACAAGTATTCAACCCGTAGGATCTTGAGTTTTAGCATCTACACCTGAGCCACTCTGTGTTATAGTTATTAGCCATACTCGGCTATCTGAATTTACATTAGGTTAAAAGTTCAGTTCCTCAGTTGCACTGCCCACATTTCACAGGCTCTGAAGCCATGTACGGCTCGCTGTCACCACACTGGACAGTACCAACGGCAGTAAAAACAACCAGGAGGACGTGACGGAGAGTAACAAGTGGAAGCAGGAGGTCTTGCGGAGTGCCCTGGATCTAGTGGTCAGAAAAGGCGAGCCCAAGGCGCTGATGTGTAAGCAGAGTCTTGAATACAAGATGCAAGCAGCATGCAAAGTCCACGCGAGCATCCTGAGCACCGTCAGCTGTGAGGCAAGGGCCTCAGGTGCAGATGAGCTCAGCTGGTTTAACAAGCGCGAAGTAGAAGAAATAAGGGCACAGGAACGTGAGGCCCAAGAAGGGGCAGGAGGTGGAGCCTTCAGGGCCGTATAAGCCATGAAAGAATTTTAGATTTTATAGGTGGCCAAGAGCAGAGGCCCGGGTGGAGTGAAAGCGGCAGCGTGGACCAGGGCAATGGCAGTGGGGCAGAGATGACGCGCTCCTCGTCTACAATGCTGCTCCCGCTGGCTTCACAGCCAAGCTCCGGGGAACAGTTTCCATCACTTTTTAACTAACATCCTATAAAGAAGCTTTCTGTCCCCACTGCTCCACTCCAACTGTCCAAAGGTCCCAGTCACCTTCAACTTCTCCAAACCAATGAACACTCTTTTAATCTTATCTGATGTCAGATGTATTACAAGACTGCTGACCACCTCTTACCTGCATCAATGCTGTCTTCCTCAGCTCCTGGGGCATTACCGCCACCTAGTTTCTTCTCCAGTACTCCTCAGGCTTCTCCACACTTTTCACCAACTCTTAAAGGTTACGTCTTTGGAACTAGGTCCGTTCCACAATACACACGATCCTTGAGATTGAAATGACACTTCCAGTAACTCTCAAATTAATATCCCTGGCTCAGGACCCTCTACCAAGTTTTACACCTCTGTATCTAATGTTCAACGGGACCGCTCCACCTGAACACACCACAAACACTAAAAATGTAAAAGGTTAAAGTGCTGGCATTCTCTCTCATTACACAACCCTGACCAAGCGCGAGCCATCCTAGGCTCCCTCCACTCACAGCCACTGCAGCTCACCAGACCTCCGGCAGGTCCTGCAGATCCACCTCCTTGACATCTACCGTAGCCCTTCTTCTCAAAGCTTGCTTAGGCTCACTTCACGCTCGCGGGACTTCTCGCATGGATGACTGCGCAGCCTGTCTACCAAGTTTCCCACTCCCTGTCTCTCTGCCACATTGCTGCCAGAACACACAAATGTTCAACAAATTTTGCTGCCTACATTATGCACCGATCTGACCACTTCATTTCTCTGCCTGAAGTCTTTCAGAGGCCTCCAACAACTTTCACAAGGCTTGGAGATGACTTGGCTCCTTATCAGCGTCACAGCCTCATCCCGGCCCCCTCTTCCTCTCCAGCCCTTTAGCTTTTCTTAGTTCTTCAAATATCACACAAGGTCAGTTTCCCTTCCTCTGCACAGGCTATCATTTCCCTTATCCCCCACCCCCACGCTGCTTCAAAGGCAGGTTTCCCTGGGACCACTTCAAGCAAGTGCCTCATACAGATGTCATCGCTTTGTGGTAGCTACAGTTTGTCTCTCCCGGTGAACCATAAAATATTAGAGGGCAGAAACTACTAACTAGTTGGTTTATTGCACCGATGACTGATGCGGAGTAAACTCTCATAGACAGTTTTTATTTACTTACTTCACCTGATATTTGAAAGGGGAGCTTGTTTTGTGGTCCTTATATTTCACCGTTCCAGTACAGCACCAAGTGACAATATCGTTCCACACAGCAGACTGTGCTTCACATCGGAAATGACAACACGCCTTTTCAAGAGCAGAGCTGTAGGAAACGCAAGAGCTGCGCACGACCTAATGACACAGCCTTGGGAATTCATACTTAAGCGCAAGGAAGGCTTTTTCACGTTGTTCGATGCGGTTAACAGGTGGAAGGCTTCTCACCTCAACAAAGCAAAATGAATTTTTCTCGGCCACGCCACTGTCATTTGAGTCCCACTATCGACTCGTGCCCACTTCTCAACAGGTCATTTTCCCGGCGCGGGAGAAGTGTGCTCACCACCCAGGCCCTCTCCCGCCAGCCGGCCAGGTGTGCCCTACGTCTGGATGAGCGAGGGAGAGGAAGCAGGGCCGGAATGAGACGCTTCTGGAAGGGGAGGCGGCAGCGCGGGGGTTCCGGGGAAGAGGCCGGGGAGAGGCTGGGGAGGAGGACGCGCCCGCCGGGC
>NW_022900923.1:2579241-2601454 GCF_012274545.1 Fukomys damarensis | reverse complement strand
CTGGAGGCGTCCTCGCGCAGCTGCGGGAACAGGAAGTCCCGGGCGGCCTGGAGGTCCTGGAAATGGCAGAACTGGACGATGGAGCAGGCCATAGCTGCGGGAGCCGACTCGGGGACTCCGCCTGGCTCGGCTCCTCGCCCCGAGAGCTACGGGAGCCCAGGCGGGGCAGAACTGCCGCGTTGAGTCGACGTGGCGGTTCCTTCTGTCTTTTTGCCCAGTGTGACCGAATGGGACCTTGCTCGCGCCTTTGAGTCATCCATCCAGTTTGTTGATGTTTTAGTGCTGACACGATTCTGATATTTCACAGAGTAATGCGGTTTAATCCAGGGACAGGTGCCGGTATAAAATACACGTATAAATAGCTTGTTTTGAAAAGTTGGATTTCTGGAAATCAGCCCCATCCAGGCTGGCTTTAAAGTGTGACCGAATGGGACCTTGCTCGCGCCTTTGAGTCATCCATCCAGTTTGTTGATGTTTTAGTGCTGACACGATTCTGATATTTCACAGAGTAATGCGGTTTAATCCAGGGACAGGTGCCGGTATAAAATACACGTATAAATAGCTTGTTTTGAAAAGTTGGATTTCTGGAAATCAGCCCCATCCAGGCTGGCTTTAAATGCTCCTCCTATAAATTACCGCATGGCTGTGGAAGCCAAACAGAGTATACGAGTGACACTATATATAGTCTTTGTATTTTACTCTGCGTTTCCACCATCCAAATGATTCTTCATTCATTTATCCATCCATTCAGCAAGAATTTGTTAGTCTTCTGTGCCAGCCGGGTTAGGCGCTGGGTGTCACAACAAAAAGAAGGACCTGTTCCAATGGCACTGAAATGCCAGAGAATGACGCAGACAGTAAGCAATTAATTACGCACCGATGTAACTGAAATTGTGATAATTATAGGAGAGAAAGAAGCAGAAAGGGCTATGACAGAAGGTAACAGGGAAGCCTTAACCTAGTTGCTTTTTGTTTGTTTTGCGTTTGGTTAGAGGGGCAGATCTGCTAGCATCAGGAACAGATTACCGTAATTCCAGAAGGCTGGAATCTCCCTTTGCTCTGTACAACCAGTATCTAGAATAGAACCAGGCACGTGGAGAGTGCTTGATCATATTTCCCGAAGGAATGGATGTGCATATAAAGTAATAGAATACCCATTTCTTTTAGGAAGCACCTTGTTCTTGAAAGTACTTTTTCATCATTGTCCAATTGGAGAATAGAAAATGTCATCTTGAAAGAGTGTGTCTTGCCCCAAATTTTTAAATAAAGAAGTTGATCTAAATGAAGGAGACTCTTGAAGTCCATTTAGGTTATAATTTTTTCTGGAGGACAAGAAACAAAAAATGTATTATTTTAATATTGGCACAAAGAACTGTAGGCACTCATTTCCTGAAGAACGAGGTAATCTACTTTTTATAAGAGAATCAATGTCAGGCACATATATGGAGTCCGGAGATTCACATTTCTCAGTCCTGCGTGCACACTTAGTGCTAATAGTGTAACAACTTTAACTTAGTGCCAAAGTTCTTGCTCTATAGGTTCCTGCCTCTAGAGTGGAAGGATTTTTACAAAATGGGACCAAGAATTTCTACGTTATAAGGTTTACAGGGATCAGTTTTTCACTATTAAATACAGGTTTGGATTGGATGTATTATAAATTTAAGTATCAGGGAGCTATAATTATATAATTATATCTTGCAGAAATGCAGTGGCCAGTGGTTCTTCCTCATCTGAAGAACACACAGTGCAACCTCAGTGGAATAATCCAATTCTAATAAGATTATTTCCTAAAATCCAGCACCAACAGCAAACTAAAATGAAATTTAAACCAGGCACAATGGTGCATGGCTGTAAGCCCAGCACGTTGGGAGGCTGAGGCAGGAGGTTCACAAGTTCCAGCTGGGGCAATTTAGCAGCAAGACCCTATCTCAAAATTTTAAAAAGCCCTGGGAATGAAGCTCAGTTCAAATGCTCTGGATTCAATTTCTAGTACCACCAAGAAAAAGAGGAAAGGGAGAGAGAGAGAGAGAGAGAGAGAGAGAGCGAGAGACATTAAAATTTAATTCATAGCTTTATTGGACAAATAAAGAGCTCATAGCCCTTTATGGAATACAGAGTCCTTCTTTGAAACCATCAGGTTACTGTGCAGATAAGTGCATGTTTCAGTAGGGACAGCTGCTGTCTGGCCCTGCAGCTCCTGTGTGGCAGTTGTTGGACCTCATTACTGTGCTGACTCAGTGTCAGTAGCAAACTCTTGACTTCCTTCCAAGTGGCATTGAAAAGGCTCATTCATGCATGCTTTAAGGATTTCAGATACCCTTCACAGAAACTACAGCACTCTTATGAGCTATTCTTCAGGGGTCACCTCGGAGCTCTGTTGCCACCTGTAGTTCCTGTGGCATGGGGGAGGATTGTGTCAGACAGTGGACATGTAACCACACAGTCTCACGAAAGCACATTGAGGAAAATGTGTGGGCCTTTTATTTGCAGGTGTAGATGGTGTTTCTTTGAGGTCTGAGGTCAGGAGCTAGGAAAAGAGCTCTGACCAGAATAAGAGGAGGTGCTAGGTACCCAGGTACGATTTGAACGACCCAAGACTCACTCCTCTGAGTCAGAGCACCCGGCAGCTGCTAAGAGAGAGACGCGTGCTGACAGTAACTCACAGAGGCAGATATTTGCCAGTCCTTAGCCACAGTCCAAAGCTGAGGAGCTGAGCTGCAGGGCGGCCAGCAAAGGGTGACAGAGAGCAGTGGACGTGGGGTCAGAAGCCCTCCAGTCTGTCTCAGCTTTGCTACTGACCTGTCTCCCAACCTTGGGCGATATGTGTCACCTGTCTGGACTTTAGTGTCTTGACTTGTAAATGAAGAGGCTGGGATCTGAGGCCAACCCCAGAGATATGAAGGTTTCGGTAAGCATCTAGCAAAGGTGAAGTCCGGAGATTGAGTTACCCAAAAGGCACTGAAAAGAAAGGCCTGGGTTGGCAGAAGTGGGTGTGAGAATACTGAACGTCTCTGAAAGCACAGAGGAGAAAAGGAGGAGAGTTACTGAGGGTCATCCTTGAGCAGAAAACGGTGTGGGCAGAGCCAAGGGCTTTCTACAGTGAGTTTCTATTCAACAAACATCTGTGGGTGGCTTACGTATGGTTTGGATCTAGATGTCCCCCAAAGCCTCATGTGGTCATAGGCTATGGCTATTTTGGAGGTGGCAGAAACTACAGTGTGTGGCTGATCATGACGGGCTAGGCCCAAGGACACTAGGATTAAGGGTGTGGGTGCTACTTACCCTAAGTAGTCTGAATAAGATAAAAGGAGCAGAAAGATGCTGTTAAAGTCTCTTGTTGTCTTTGCTACTTTGTGCGTGCTGTAGGGAACAGGGAAATGGGGTACTACTAGAATTCCTGCAGTGAGTCGGTAGTCTCCTGTGTGCCACTACAGCACAAGGCAAATTAATTAATTAAAACAGAGAATGAGACTTAGAGAAAAGGCTGAGCTTTGGCCCTGATCAATGTTGCTCTTGGCAGCAAAGACGAAAGACCCAAGCTTTTATTTGGTACAATGGGACCAACAGATAACGCAGAGGGCCTGCAGAAGTGATAATCCCAGAACAATGGCAAATTTATGTAGATGAAGATTTTGTTTCTCCCCAGGATGTCTTCAACTGGTGTAATCCTGCCCTGGAGCATCATAGCATCACCTGACCACTGAGGTTTTAGCTGTGACCACAGGTGAAGATGGGTTATGTCTCATGCCATAGCTGGCCTATAGGCAGGAAATCTAGGCCTATTCATAATTTAATTATGAAATATTTCCCCCCAAATTATGTAGCATTGTAGGCCATGTCATTTTTCCTCTGCACAGGCTATTTGCCACCCCTGCCTTGGAGCCAGCCGATTATGGACTGAAGCCTATGGACTGTAAGCCAACTAAACCCCTTCCCCTCTGACTTTGGGTGCTGGGTATTTTGACTCAGAAATGGGAGAAAAGTATGTAAGACAGCTTATTTTCCAAGAGGTTCTGTGGTGGGCATGGTGGGGCGATGAGAACAAGCACTACAGACACACTACCCAAAAGCAGGCAGCTGTGGAGGAGCCCACCAAGGAGCAGAGTGGCCAGGGCAGTGGGAGAAATAAAGGCAGGGTCTGATTGTGTTACTAGGCTTGTTGTGTGGGAAAGGATTAGCGAAGAGGTAAGGAAGGTGGTAAACAGACTAACTGAGGATTATAGAGAATTTTAAAGCGGGGGTGGGTGGGTAAGTGAAGAATTTGAAAGAAGAGCTAGCAGTGTGTGGGATGACCGATGGCAGAGACTCCTCAGGGCGTCATAGCGATAACCAGAAGTAAGGACCGGCCAGAGGGCAGATCCGTGGGGGTCTGGACACACAATTAGATGCAGGCAGTGGGATGGGAGGGTAAGACTCGCTGTGGTGTTCAAGCGCTCGGTCCAGAGATGGGGGAGGTTACAATGTCACGTGCAGAGAGAGAGAGAGAGAGAGAGAGAGAGAGAGAGAGAGAGAGAGAGATTGCGCAAAAGGAGGGATAGTTGGAGTCAAACGAGGCTGGGATGATTTTGGTCTTGGAGCTATTCAATTTGAAGAGCCTCTGGAAGAACTAAGCTTTCAAAAAGTTGTGTCCTATTCACCGAGGTTAGAAACGTGGGATCAGACACAGAGGTTTTACTGAGGCATGGGCTGAAAGTGCCAGTGACGTGTGCTTGGCGTGGAAGTGGGATTGGGTCAGGGAAGCTAGCCAGGGGACTATCGGAAAAGCAGCCCGAGTGCAGGAGACAGGAAAGAAGCAGTCAGAGGAAGCCACGCAGAATAGGCAGATGCCGAAGATCCAAGAGACAGAGAGGAGACATTCACAAATGGGTGATGTACTGTATTGAATTAGACAAGAATGTAAGGGAAGCAAGGCTGAGGAGAGAGACCATGTCTGGTGGGTAGGGAGCCTCAGCGAGCGTCCAGCCTACAGGACAGGCAGAGGACATGTAATAATCTTTCTTCAGAGGCAAAATATTTTTTGATAGACACAGAGGCAGTGGCAATCTTTTTCTGTAAATATAACTAAAGGAGAAACTTTCTGAAAAAGAAAGGTTTCCCTTACGCTGGCATTGATCTTATGAAAAGCAAAGTTCCATTCATCAAACACTATGTTTTGCTGTTTTTTGAATGCAAGAAAAATACATTTATAGTGTCAAGATTTTCCAATATCTGTGTTGGATCCAAATATACTTTATAGAAATAAGATATTGAAAGGGAATTTCCAGGAAGATGGATATTTTTACCAAAAGTATCTGAATTTGACAACTATGCGTTAACTGTGTTATTAAACGGCTATGAGTTAACTAGGTAACTATACTCCTCCTAGAATGTAGCTGAGTAGCCATGACAGCTTCTGTAACCTGTCACCAAAGGAGCATGAGGGACTCAAAAGTCCTGCCAGAACTCTTTTCTCTGCCCCCCAAGCCCCTACTCTCTGCTTGTTACATTCCAGGGACGCTCCAGTGGAGTTAAGCCTTACAGATGTAAAACATGACAAATAAGTAACCAACCAAAGGCAGCCAAACACTTCGCTCCTGCTTCTATACCTCTTACTTGTAACCCTATGAAACTGCCGGCCTGCTGATATTCTGGGCCTGACTTGTTTGGGGAAAGATCCCGGTCAGGTCCACCAATGTAAATCAAGCTGTTTACTGCCTTCAAACATCTGGGTGTCACCTATTTCCCATTTCTGGTATTCTGTAGCAATATTAGCAATACTGGCTACCAAATATCAGGAGTGCTGAGAGTTTTATCTCTTCCCATTTGCTTTCGTGTGTTCGGGACTTGTCAGGTGTGTAAGCCACCAAATTTTAAACATCAAGAACTGATTTTCAGGGAAGAGATTACAAATTGTCATTATGCACTCCTCCTTTTTATTCTTCAGAAGGGAAACCCTATACAGTGGGGCAACTGTGTTCTCAGACAGGAAAACTAACCACATCTGCATTTCCCAGCCCTCCTGACCCTGAATGCGTGCACCCGTATGAGTGAGAGCTGGCCCACGGCACAGAGCACAGGTCTTTAGAACTCAAGATGGGTTTCTGGAAGGTTTACTTAAAGGAGGAACAGGCAGTCAAAGAAAGGCCCTCTGGTCTCAGCTGCTGCCGTTTAGCTGCTGGTCATTGCCGTGGGACATAGCACAGCCTGAGTGAGAAGGGAGCGGCCTCTGAAGGAAGTGCGATCTGGTCCATGAATCTTGTTTAAACAAAAACGCTTTTGTTACTCTGATATTCTTTTTCTATAGCAAACTTCAGAAGAGGTCAGACCGATTACCTGGACATTTTTAATTGTTCAAATAATATTGGTTTCATTAGGGCATAAAAATATGTCCAGATGATCACATCTTTCTGGTTTTTCCTCATATTTTTGTCCCTGTTGCCACTTGGTAGCTGAGTGGTAACTTCCAAGTAACAATTTTCCTAATGGGAAATTAAGGGCGGGTTAGAAGGAGAAATTTCCAGGAGGGGTAAGTTTTGAACCTTGGGAGCATGAGCCTGAGCAGCCGTTGTCTCGAGTTAGTGACACGGCGAGCTAGGCCAGCGCCTTCCTGCCTGCACGTGTCTGTCTGCTGGCCACTCTTTCCTGAATCCTTCTGCAACCTTGTTCGATGGAGCTGCAGCCTCCCTTTCTTCCCCTACAACTTCTTTATTTCTGGGTATTTTGCTACCTTTTTGTCACCTTCCTTTTTTAAGTCCCTTCTTCAAAGTCACCCAAATCATCCCAGATTCTCTTCTTTCTGCTAATGGTATCACCCTTCTGTGCGAGTGCGACCTGTTCTCAGGATCATGAATTAACAGCACCCTTCCTCTACTCAGTCACCAAGTTCTGGTGACTGCACTTCTGAGATGTCTCTGGGACTGGGCCCCTCCCGGCCATCCTCACCACTACCTCCTCGCCAGAGCGCCTCGCTTCGGGCCCTGGTGACCTCTCCCTTTGGTCTCCCACACATTGCTGCTAGATTTGCGGTCTACTCGTGCCACTCAGTAAATCTTCCATGACACGTTTGTTTATTACTTAATTTATTCATTCATTTAGGGTCTGTTTTCTGAATGCCCGTGAGGAGCCCCAAGTGGCTGGAGTCTCTATGAACATAAATACCAGGAGTGATAACAAATACAATAAATGTTTATCTTTTTAACATAGTACAGCAAAGGACCCATTGCCATGAATGCCCCTCAGATTTTCTCCCTTGCATCGAACACGCTTATCTCATCAGCCTCAGCCTCTCTGAAGCAGTTCTGGTATCCTCTTTCGTGAATGTCTTTACGATTGCTGCCCAGTGCCACCCAACAGAAAGACAGGCTCCCGAAGACACGTGGTGTGGATCTGGCACTGCGTGACTTCGGGATAGGTCTTCGCCACGAAAGGGAAATGTTTTGAGTCATGAGTCATAAGAGTGCAGCTAAAGATCAAGACACACTGCATTTTCCCGTAACACCTACAAGACTGGTACAGTGGGGATGGGAGGCAACCAAGGCACAGAGGTAAAATGGTCCTGAAGGCACAGAGCAGGGGCAAAAGCCTCAGGAGTCAGCAGAGCTTCTTGGAGTTTGCACAGGAGTGAGCCAAGGGTAGGGGGCTGGGGAGTCTCTGCTGGCTGAGTAGGGGAAGTGAGTGGGGAGAGAGCACCGGGCAGAGCGAGGATGTGATGGCGCTGGGCCAGCAGCACCTCCCGGGGTCAGAAGCAGCCAGTGTCTCTAGGGAGGTGGCGGGGGGATTGTAACTTCCTCAGATTTCATTTCCTCCAGAAATTTGGGACAGATGAGTGTTTCTTGGTTTGCTTCAAGGTGAGGAATGGCTCCGACCTTCCTCTTCTGCATTAGCACAGCCTCTCCTATCTCCCCACAGCCGAGGTGGGCTGGAGAGGGCCTCGGCCACCTGCTCCACGCCCCAGGACGACCTGATACTTCACACCAGGGGAGAGGTTCCTGTTGGGTTTTGGTCTCTGCTCTGCCTTGATAAAATCTGCCTGGACTGCGTCTGCTCAGGGTCCCCCGCAGGCCCGCTAACTCTCCTTCCTGCACCGACTGGCCCCGGCCAGTGTCTTCGCTGCTCTTGGTGTAGTCAGGGCCACCTGTCCACATCCGCGGCTGCCACGTGACTTACACGGGACGCCTGCATGTTAAGCCTTTACGAATACCCGTGCAGGAAAACGGAGGCAGCTTGAGACCACGGTGTCAAGCGAAAGAGATCAAACGCATAAGCTTCATGATCACATGGTTTCTCTTGTATGAGAAACCCAGAATGTAAAGAGCAGAATAAAACATAGGTAACAGGGAGTAAGGAGGTAGATGTTTCTCAAACAGGAAAGGATCAAGAGACGGAGGGAAAGGGGATTAGAAAAAAGGAATGAGGTGGTGTTATGTACAAGTACCAGCTCTGCACAAGGAGCTGAGAACATGTATTAATAAAGACATAAAAATAAAATACCCAATCTGCCCCAAGGTCTGGCTAGTTCAGTTCCCTGTTCGGGGCGCTCTTTCCTCTCCCATCTTTCTTGCATGGAGAGGCTCCTGGGGGCTGGGAGCCGTGGTGGGTTCCGCCTGGGAACTTCCTACAGTAGCTCATTTCTAAGCGCCCACTGTGTTCTCTTCTTCATTCAGTAACCCTTTAAGTCCTTCAGAAGCCAGCAGAAACGTAACCTCTTTTGAACACGGCCTGACTTCCCGGGCAAAATGAGTCACTCTGGACCTCGGTACTTTTCAGTCTGTGGCCTCTTCGAGACGTGACACCTGGCGGGTTTATCCGCACTTCCGACGCCCGCCGCTAGATGGGGCCATCCTCAAGGGCAGGCTTCGGGACCTGCCTACTTTGGGGGCGGTGGCTCATTCAACACCTTTTTCCCGAAGTGCTGCACCGGCCGGCGCCATCCATGTAGCCATCCACACAGAAGTGTGCTCGCCGTGCGCGCCGCTCCAAAGGCAGACGCAGGAAGGCGGCGATTATAATGCATTTGCAGGAAGGAGCGCAGAAGGACGGGGCTGGGGGCCGCGGAGGGCTCCCGGGGAGGATCGATGCGCCCAAGGGAAGGGCAGGGGGCGCCCGCTGTGACACGCGGTTGGCGAGGCCGACACAGCGCAGGCGGGACCAGAGCTTCCTACCGGCGCAGTGGTTCACGGAGAGAAGAATAAGCCTGGAATACACGAGGAACTCCAAAATCTCACGAGGAGAAAAACAAGCCACCGAAAGCAAAGGATCAAAACGGGGCGGCAGACCGAAATAGACGAAATCTTCTTTTCTCTCAAAAGAAATCGCACCCGCTGCCCACAAATACGTGAGAACGTGTTGGTGCGTCTCAGCACCGGAGGGTGGGAGGCACAGCCGCAGTGGGAAGGGTGCCCGCCCCGAGCTTGTGCGGAGGGAGGCGAGGGTGTGCTCGGCGGGTGCGGGAGGAGCCCTGGAGCACTGGGAAACTCGAAGAGTTCGCAGAGTGAGGCCACATATCCAGCAGCGCCGGGTTTGGAGAGGAAATGAAGTCGGGTGTTGAAGAGAGGAGGCCCTGGAGAGGTAGGGACAAGGAGGACGCAGAGCCCGGCGAAGCACCCTGTGCAGCAGCGCCCGCCCATTTGCACAGGCAGAGCCCAGGGGGACCCTGACGCCTATGTTCTATCCGAATAGAATATACTTTTTGTTATGACTGAGTTCTTTAAAAAAAAGAGTGTGCAAAAACACAAAGCAGGTGTGATGTTTATTATTGTCCACTTAAAATAAATACCACTTAAAAAAATAGGTTTTTTGGCTTTGAAAAAGCAATCGATACCGTACAACCTTCAGGTGATCCTCAGTGGAGAACATCCTAGGACACGTATGTCTCGCGTGCAGCTGGAGTTTGACCGTGGTTCTCTCAGGATCTCCTGTCCCACCCCGGCATCCCCCTGACACACATCTTCCTATTGCAGTTTGTGCCTCCCTGTTGGGTCTCTTCCAAGTCTTACTTTTTTGAGTCCACTGTTCAAAATTATCTTATTTAATTTTAATGGTTCACATTTTATGCAGCTGAAACTTTTCTCATCCCTGTGATTCTTTTTCTATTCTTCTTTTTGTGGTTCTTTTTCTTTTAAGTTTTCTTTAGTTCGTAGCGCTCTTTTTCTGACTTGGCCATTGTTTACAACAATCCCAAATTTAGGAAATCTCTAAATTTCATTGCAGAGTTTTTTTCTCTTAAAATCCTGACAGTTTGAACTTCACATCCCTGTTTATTCATAAACTGCACTTAAAAGTGACGGGTTCATTGTAGAAGCTCATTGTTCCTGGGGAGCATGTTCCAGGACCCCCAGTGTCTGCTGCAGGTGTGGGTAGGATCGAACCCTATGGGTGAGCCCGGAGAGACCGGTGTGACCAGACTCCTCCCCTCTCATGTCCTCTCCAAACAGGCCTGCCTTCTTACGTCTGCTTCATGATCATGTTGTCAGGCTTTGATTCTCTGTTCCACATCAATTTGAATTTGAATTTGAGTCTTTTCTAGACTAAAAGTTTAAGGAAAAAAATTTTCAAGTTCCAAGTGTTCCAAGAGTGTGATAAGTCCTTTACTTATAAGAAATAGAGACATAGGGCCAGGGATTTAGCTCAGCGGTTTGGTGGCCTGCCTTGCAAGCTCAAAGACTAGAGTTCTAATCCCCGGTACAAAAAAAAAAAAAAGAGAGAAATAGTGACATAAAACCTTTCTTGCCATCTAGGTGTTAATTCACATGTGTTTTTAGCACATAATTTAAAACATGTCTTAAATAACCATCCATGACCACCTGACATTTGTTTTAATACAAAACCAATCTGTCGTGAACAGTTCATAATTCCCACTCTTCTTGCTAAGCTTTATACTTAATGAAAAAGAGCCATTTAAATGATTTAGCTACCTGTTGTCTAAAGGAAAAATTAATCAGGACACATAAGGAGATCAGTGATAAAAGATTATGCAAGCTACATATTCACTGAAGTTCAAAATACAAATGCTGGGCTGGGGATTTAGCTCAGTGGTTCTGCCACCTACCCTGCAAGTGCAAGGTCCCAAGTTTGATCCCGGCTACCAACAAAAAACAAACAAACAAAATACAAATGCTGGCAGATAATTTATGGGCTCAAAGCCTTAGTCGATGCCAGCAGAGCTCAAGCCCTGAGTTAAAAAGCATTCTCAAAGAAATGGAGGGCCAGAAACACTGCTCCTTCCTTAAAAGACAGAAGGTCAAAGCAAGCTGAATAGCTGCCTCATTGTGAAACCAGTATCTCAGATGAACTTTGGAACTGAAAAGACAGAAGATGGGACTTTCGTTCTCAAGAAGAAGGCAAAACATTGTGCGCTGTTGTTGCGAAATTTGAAATTCCAGCGCTGGGACTCTTAGTGTGTGTCCAGTAGTTTCCGTGGGGACCGGTCATTCTAAAAAATGTAGCTTCAGACAGTTTTCCGTCCTCACCAAACATTGAATGAATGATAATTTCTAGAGAAAGGGAATAAAAACGAGAAACTTACAAGTTGGTGGGTGCTTTACGTGGCTTTGGCGGTCACTCACAACAGATGCTCCTTAATCTTTATAATTCAGATGTAATTTACCAGCCTTCATTTCATCAGCAAGGCCGATCATGTGTGGAGTACAGTCACTGCCACTGCTTAATGTAACTGTCACTGATGCTGATAGAAAATTAGTATGATTTTCATGTGTAGAAAGGAACTACCTGCATTTTATCCTTAAAATTTTCTATAGCCTTATATTTTATTCACTAATTTAACCACACAGTATCGACCTTTTGCCACCCATCAGTATTCTGTTTTTATTTGTCTATTCTGTGTCTTTCCTTGCTCTCCACCACTGCTTCACCCTTGTATCCTCTCTACTCCTGTGGACCTGACTTTACACCAGATGCAGGCCTGGGACCACTTAATCTCTTGAGCTGAACCACATTCTGTAAAATAAATGAACCTTTGGGAGAACAATATGTTTTGCAAGGTATGGCATTAAGCTCTGTGAACTGGCAAGATTTTCTTCGAAGAAATTAAATTTCAAGATTTTCTTCAAAGAAATTAAATTTCAAAAGTGCTGAGATGTTAAGCAATGAATAAAATAAGGGAATTAATAATTCATTAATGTATTGATAAATATTTCAGTGCTAAATGGAGTCCTGGTTAAGGCACATTAGTATTTTACTAAGTGAAATTCCTTGAATGTTTTATATATTTCAATTTAAAGTATTTGGTATTATTGACCATGGATCCATGGATACAGTGTTTAACAAAAGTCACTGATTAATGGCCCTTTGAAAAGTTTTAACACGTGAACTTATGAATAGTGCAAGACATTTAAAGGCAAAGATCTGTATCTATCACACCCTGAGTCTGATTTCATCATCCTACTGATTAGGACTGTTCTCCCTCTGAAATAGATTATCAAGGAGAATCCTAAAGATCATTACAAGACTAAACATTAAGAAAAGCATTGCTGTTTCCTTGAGTTCACAGCCTCTCTATGTTGTGCTTGCTTAAATGTTGGTTTTGAATGGACTTTTCAAAACTCAAGTTTCAGTTTTATTATTTCAACTGGAGTTGTGTATTTTTAAGTTTGTCTTTATTGTGCAGGATAAAGACCTTATTCACTTTGCCTGTTGTAGTCAAGGTTTGCAAGGGAATAGATTTAAAACAGGGCACATAATTAATAGGATTACTTTATAATATTCACCCAAAAGGTCAAATGCAGAGGAGTGTAAGAGATCTGTCCACACACTAGACTGTTCACACTGCCCTGGAACTCACTATGTAGCCCAGGCTGTCTCAAACTCACAGCGATCCTCCTGCCTCAGCCTTCCAAGTGCTGGGATTTCCGGGGTGCACCACTACCCTGGGCTGAGATTTCCTTTTCTTTCTTTTTTTGGTACTAGGGGTTGAACTCAGGGGCTTGTGCCCAATAATTTTTCTGTAGTAGGAGCTGTCCTTTCCTGAACATTGGAATTAGTGGATGCCAGTACCAACTCCAACGTGATGAGTAAAAATATCTCTAAACATTGCCAAATGTGCCATAGAGGAAAACTTACCACCATCAAAGAACCAGCAGTTTTACAGAACAAACTGAAACTTAGGACTCCTAAAGTACGAGTCTTAAAAATATTTTCCTAAATGCCAGAAAATGACAGGCAGTCTGTATTGATCGTTCCCGTGTAATCAATGCTATTAGAATATCAGTTATAAGGAGTGGTCAAGATATATGGTGAATGCTTAAATTTAAAAATAATTGTTACAGTAAAAGACACATCGCCATTAATCCCCATCAATTACCCTTGCCACTTTCTGTTTTCCCGTTAATTTTTTTTTTGACCAGGGATTGAACTCTGGACCTTGCGCTTGCGAGGCAGGCGATGGCACCACTGAGCTAAACCCCGGGTGGCTACTGTCACTTTCTGAAGAGATTCTGGAAGTCCTGTTCATTAGCGCCTTTAGGAGGCGTGAAAAAATGCTGAGAAGGCAGCTGTCAAGGGCCCTCCCCGCAGAGGCAGGCTTGTAAAGGCACTCTGCCTAGGAGGTTCAGCACCACCCCACTTCCGGCTCCCGCCCAGAGGCAGAATGACCAGGAAAGGTAAACATTCCGAATCAGTTCAGGACATGAGGCAGCCACAGCAGCACCACTAAAGACACTCATGAGAGAGAACTTCCAGGACCGCTTCAGAAAGAGGCGGGAAGGCAGCATGAGTGTGTCCCAAGGGAAGGGGAGGGAGCTGAGGGAGAAGAGCGGCAATGTGTGCAGCAAAGAAAACGAAAGCATTAAGTGTGTGTTTTGCGCATACCTTGTATGTCTGGCGGGGACGTGGTTACCTTAGGCATTTGTTTACCACGCTGAACATCGACTCTGATGTCTGAGCCGCGTTTCCTGGGATCACAGCCTCAGGCCACTGGTCGGTTGTCTTGGGGAAGAAAGCAAAGAGAGAAGGCATAAAGACAAGTGGAGCAAAGGAGAGGAAAGTGGGACTTGTTTCAGATAAAGGCCATAGACCCAGAGATAAGTTTTCCACTAGGTGGTTTTTTTCTGTGAAGGCTGTTTAAAAACTGAATTGTGCAATCACATGGAGCAATACTGAGACCAGAGCAGGGCCCCACATGCCTCAAGAGGTGTCTGCATTCTTTTTCTTCTGCAGCGTCCCCCAAATGCCCTCAGCTAGCTATGGCTGCATCACACACCTCACGGCTGCCCCAGGAGACACATGCTTTGGCCACAGCGAGCTTCCTTTAGGGGTCCACGCCACAGAACTTCGCCCAGCATTGCCCCGATGACTCCACACGCTCTTCAGAGCTGCGACACAAAACCCTAACCTACACTTCAAGGAGGAGAGGTTCATCTCGGCTCATGGTTACAGCTCCTGGTGGGCTGGCTCCAAGGCAGAAAGGGCGTGACTCAGGAAGTGGGTGAAGGAAAGCTACTCATGTCATGGAGGCTTGGAAGGGAGGAGAGAGAGACAGACAGAGAGACAGAGAGAGAGAGAGAGAGAGAGAGAGAGAGAGAGAGAGAGGAGTAACCAGGAGGGAAACATGCCCTCCCCAGTGACCCACCTCTTCTGGTGAGACCCCACCACTTAAAAGCACATTTAGTTCTGAACTCACCAGTGGGTGAATATACAGAAGGGGCTTCTTATCTGAGCCATAACATTCCATCCCTGGGCCCCAAAAGTCTTATGTCCATTTATCTATACAAAATGCATTTGCTCCATCTGAAAGAGTGGCCAGAGTTTTCCAAGCTCCAGCACTGCTGAAAAGTTCAAGTCCAAGGTTTCCTCTGAGATGCAAGGCAAACTCATAGCTGTGAGCTTCTGCAAAAATGAAAAAGGAAGCTAAACACTTCCAACATACAATGACACAGGATAAGCATTCCCATTCCAAAAGGGAGGAATAATAGGGTAGAAAGAGATTGGACCACAGCAAGACTGAAGTCCCACAGGAAAAAATTAAATCCTATAACATCCCATCCTCACCCAGAGCAATTGTGAGCTGTACACCCCAAAGGCTTGGGCAGCCCTGTCCCTATGCATTGCCAGGCAGGCATCTTAGCCTCTCTCCTGGTGTGGCTTCTCTCACTAGTCATGTCTTTCCTCAGCAGATATTTTATGTTTCTGGCACCTCCAACTACGTGGGATCTCTGCTGCACTTTTGGCTTTACTCTCACAGCTTCATGCACCGCCATCCCAGGGGTGTACTGCCTGGCCTCCCAGGCCTTCTTCTCAAATCTGATTGGAAAGCCCCATACCCTAAGTCCTACACCCTGCATGCATATGAAATCAGCTCCATGTGGATGATGCCAGGACCTGCTGCCAGCTCAAGCAATAGCTAGTTAGGCCTCTTTGGATCATGGCTGCAGCAACTTTTGAGTGCCTGAATGGCTGAACTAAGGGAAACTTTTCCCTGGTTGGCTGTGAATTATAGGACTCCCTAGGGTTCTACTAAGTCTTTCACTTTTGCACCTTTAAGCCTGCAAGGAGAAGGGCCTTGCCGATTCCTGAGATTACCTCAAGCAATCTTTCTGATTGTCCTGATGCAAAGTATTTGGCTTCTTTTTTAATGCTAATCTTTCCAGCAACCAAGGTCTCCAAGGCACCAAATTTTCAGGTGTTACCTTTCTGATGAAACTATAGACTTTTCAAATTATTGAGTTCTGCCATTTGCTTCTGATTGCCACTATAAATTTGGCTAAAAGCTGCAAGCAGTACCCAAACCACACCCTGTATTGAGCTGCCTTGAAATCTCCTCCACCATGTTAATTAGTATGCCATCTTTGACCTCAGTCTCCTGCAGTCTCAGAATATAGGTGTTATCACTTGTATCTAGATGTCCCCTCAAAGCTTCATGTCCTCATAGGTGGTGATTTTCAAGGTGGCTGGATTTAGGGTGTGTGATACTGGGATTAAGGGTGTGTGATAACTAAATGGGTTTAGCATAGTCCTGGGTATGGGTAGTGGAAGTCCCAATCTGGATGTGGGTAGCACCAATCAGCAGGTTTATACCATGGATGGAATATAAGGGAAAGGGAAAAGGCAGGCTTTCTGCTCCTGCTTGCTGCTTCTGCCTTCTGCCTACCCTGCCATGGACTGTTTCTCCTCTCTGCTGTGCCACTCTGCCTTGGAGCCAGCCAGCTATGGACTAAAACTTCTTCAAACTGCACTGAAATAAACCTTTCCTTCTTTAACTTGTGTATATCAGGTATTTTGCCTCAGCAATGAGAAAAATAACTAAGACAATGGGAAAATATAGACACATTTTTTGCCACAGCATCACTCACCTGGCTTTAAGACCAAATGTCAATGGACACCTTGTTCCTAGCTGAAGCCTTCTGATTCTGGTCTTTACTACCTTGTTTACCTGAGAACAATACCTAACTGGAAAATAATCAGCTTTGACAGCTGGAGAGAAAAAAGCCAGGCCCAGCAGCCTTATCTGCTATTACAGAGCAGACCCCAAGCAGGAGAATAGTGATGTATGCTCTTCTGGACCCTAGCCATCACTAAGGTAATGACCAGTGCTTATTTTCTGGTTATGAGTACACATGTGCACCACAATACCAGCTCCGGTTGCTTTTACAAACACCTCCACCTACTTTTTTTCACCCCATCTCCTTTTGGAACATCTGTTTAAATTACTGTGGGAGTTTTCACATTCTATCGTCCACTCTTGTTTTTCCTTGTGATGCTTGGGCCTTATGCATGCCAGGCAAGCACCTACTACCAAGCTGCACTTTCAGCCTCAAATCCTCTCACCTTTTTGTGTGGTGCCGTAAACGGAACCTAGGGCTTTGCAAGTTCCTGGCAAGTGCTGGGCAACCGAACCACATCCCCAGCCTGTTTCATACTTTTGGACTGTGATCTCATCTCTAGCTGAACTTCTGTGTGGGAATCCTGCACAGCCAGGTTGAGAACATGCTTCTCTCGATCAGGTTTTGGTTTGCTATAGCCGATGTCATAGGCGTATAGACGTTTGAGACCAAATTTCACATTAGTTCTTCAGATTGCTTTGCAGGGAGGTGGGTGGGAGTGGATTTTTATGGTTGAACTTTTCCCACAGAGCGAAGGCCAGGTAGACCGGCCCTCTTGTTCTCCTCCTCTGCCAGAAGGTGGGCTGTGTCAGATGGGCTTCTGTGTCCCTGCAGCGTGGCCACTGTGAAGACAGAGTCGGCTCCACCTTCCTGTTAACATCAAAACCAGTGTGAGTTTGCAGCCACAGCACTCTAGGGACACCGGAGTGGCTGTGACCCTCTCCTCTACCGTCCTTAGAGGGTTGTTGGCCAGGGCCACAATACCATGTTTTGTTTATCCCTGCACCCTGCAGCAGACCATACGGCAATAGTTCAGATAATATTTTTTTAAAAAATTAAAACTATCTCCCATTTGTCAGACTCTTTTGCTTTGCTGACTGCCAACCCCACAAATCAGCGTGTGTCCTCTCGGTACTCTGCCAAAGCTCTGCTTTGGGGTCACTTGCTCAGAGATGCTTTCTGTGATGTGGAGGCTGAGATGCAGCCACTGCTCCAGGTCCGGAGGTCACCTTGTGTTCCCTTTCTGTCACCCTCACTTTATCGGTCCTTCTGTCATATTCGTGTCCTGGATTGGAAAATAAGCTCTAGCAGGGGACGAACACGGATTCACCCACCTCTGGTGCTGTAATTCACAGGGAGAGTACATGACACAGTCCATGCTCAATAAACTCTTCTGGAATGAAGGAGTTTTGATGAATAGCATTTGTGAGCTAAAGCTATCCTTCTCATCCCCCATATAGCTACAGTTTTTATGTTACATTGTTACACAGTAGTGAGATTACATCATTATATAGTTACTATGTTACACAGTAATGGACATTGTATCATTATATAGTCACTATGTCACCTAATAACTACGTTACAGCCTTATGTGGTTACTATGTTTCATTGTTACTATGTCACAAGGTTATTTATACCCTTCCAAATGCTACGTGTGTTTTCTCTTTCTACACACAGCCCCGTAGCCCCATAGGGGTAAAATGATGGTGCATTTTTGCCACCTCCTGCTGGACACACGGTGTCCTGGTGACAGAGGCCAGGTGGCTACTTTTTCAGCCAGGAACAAGGATCCTAGCTTTCTGCCCATCTCCAGAGCTTTCTCATCTTGTTCCACGGGATGTGCCCCATCGGCACTGTAGACTGAGTTGTTCCTCTCTTCAACGAGGAGTTGAGGTTCTTGGAGCTCTTTTCCCATGCGAATGAACCAGTAGGGGCGGTTCATTCTGTGTCGCACCTATAGGGCCAGGAGGATCTTGGTGACCTCCTGGGCCAACTCTGCCCACTTGATAAGCAGGAGGAGGAAGCGCCTGGCCTCACATTGCAGAACTGTTCTCTTTACTGTGGTCCACAGCCTCCTGGGAGGATTCCTGCAGGGGAGACAGACATGCATCGATTTTGACAAGGGAAATTAGCTTGCCTAGAGTTGCCCGGACTGGCCAGGTGGTCACGCACATTTATTTCTCAGTGATCCCTAAGAAAGCTGCGGCTGGAGTGGAAGCTGAGGTACTGGAAGTCGTGCTTGGGAAAGACACAGTGTGGCGGACAGTGACAGCTCTTGTCTCTTCCTCATCCAAGCAGGCTTTCCACCTCTTCTCTCCTCCTCCACGCCAGAGGCCTGGGCCGGCTGTCCTGCCAGGGTGCCTGTGGTTGAGAGGTGATCCTCCTGCCTCAGTCTCCAGAGGGAGCTCTGGCTCCCCGGGTGGTGCAGGCGAAGCTGTGCCCTCCAGCTGGCTGGGTCCAAGTCCCTCCGTGGGATCGCTGAGTTTGAGGGTTGACTAACAGCTGTTCTGTCCTGGAGCTCACGGTGCATGGGGCATGAAGGTAAAAGGCTCGGGCCATTCTTCCGGCCAAACACAAAGCCTTGCTACGGGGACAGAGGAAAGTCCCAAGCAAAGACCCAGGGAGACAAGCCAAGTGGAGGATGAGGTCCAGATTCCAGTCGGTGCACCCTGCCTTCCACCCTCCTCCCAGGTTCTTTAAGTGATCTGACCAGAAGTTTGCATTTATTTATAGACAGGGTCTCACTCGAACTCATTATGTGACCCAGACTGGCCTCATGCTTGTGGGAATCTTCCTGCCTCAGCCTCCTGAGTGCTGGGATTACAGGCGTGTGCCACCATGTCCAGCGTGACTGGAAGCTGTTATGTTTACAAACACACACAGTTTTGCTATTGATACACTAATTTCATACTGGTGCTTTCTAAGCAAGGACAGGGAATCTGTTAAGTTTCATGATTGTTTTTATATTAGCCCTAGCATTGCACAGAGCTTTTTTTTTTTTTTAAATATAAACGTCACATTGGGGTGTGAGGCCCACACCAGGGTATACACACTTTTGGACTGCAGCTGGATCAACTTCCCCAAACTCAACTCCCCAAGCAACTTTTCTTTCTTGAGACAGTCTCACTATGTGGTTCAGGCTGGCCTACTCTCATGCTGTAGCCCAGGCTGGTCTCAAATTCCAAGTGATCCTCCTGTGTCAGCCTCCTGAGTGCTGGGATTAAAATCAGTCTTTCAGTGCCAGCCCCATGGGGGAGGAGTGATTTGCTTTCTGCTTCCTCCCCAGCCTGCAGCTCAGACAGGAAGAACCGGTTGTGAGCATGGCTAAATCCACTCTGTGTACAGCTCACCCCTCACCCCAGGCCTCCAGCCTCGTCACAGCCTGTCCCCTAGTGGGATGGGGCCAGGTTGGTGCATCTGCCAGCTCTGCAGGCAGCATGGGTAGCAGAGGGAGTGGGGACAAGCCCAGCCCCGCTTTCTCTCATTAGGAGACCCCAGGTGAGTCACTGACTTCTCTGGCCTCAGTTTTTCAAGTTATGAAAAGCACAATCCTGAACTCCACGATCCGAAAGGTCCCTGGCCCCAAAGTGACATTCTTCCTCAGAACCTCCAATATGAAGGCACATTGAGGAGCTGGGTGTGGTTGGACATGCCTGTAATCCCAGCACTCAGGAGGCTGAGGCAGGAGGATCACTGTGAGTTCCGGACCAGCCTGGGCTACATAGTGAGTTCCAGGTCAGTCTCAACTACATAGTGAGATCCTGTATCAAAAACAAAACAAAACAAAACAACCAAAAAAAAAACAAACAAACAAAACAAAACAAAAAAAACACAAAAAAACAAAACAAAACAAAACAAAAAACAACAGAAGTCACACTGAATGTATTTGAAAAGATGTTTTACTTTTTTGAGGCCCTGGGGATTGAACCCAGGACCTTCACACCGAGTTACATCCTCAACCCTTTTTATTTGTATTTTGAGACAGGGTCTCACTAAGTCACTAAGTAGCCCAGGAGAGGTTTGAACTTGTGATTCTCCTGCCTCAGCCTCCCAGAGTAAAGGGATTGCAGGCCTGTTCCACGGGCCCGGCCCTGACTGTTTTTTCATCAGGATGAGGAGCCAGGAGGCATCATTAAGCATCTTTCACATAGAAATCTCTGCTTTGGAGAGTGTAACTCTGGCAAATTGTTTGTTACCCTCGGCACCGAGTCAGGCCTGCCGGGAAAGCGCGTCGGCCCCTCTTCTGTAATATTAATTACTGTGAAGCAGCAACTGTGCTCTCGGGCAGGAAGAGGGACCTGTCCTCCAGTGCCCACCTGTGCCGCCTGGCCTGGCTGTGGCTCCCGCAGACTCATCTGCCTCCCGGTTGCTAGGAGACCAGGCCTGCTTGGCAGCGAGCCAGGAAGCCCAGTTGCGCCTGCAGGGAGGTGGGGAGGAGAAGGCAAGGTTCGAAATGAACACCCAGAGACCCCCGTGGGCCAGACGGGGCCCAGGCCTCCTCCCTGTGAGTGGAGAAGTCACTAGATGACCCCCCCACCCCGCAGGCGACCAGCCGTCCTCTCTTTCCACGGCCTGTGGGGTGGCCCTGGCCCCCACAGAGCTCAGATCTGTGGCTGTGGGACCCACCGGGACCTTGGCACAGGATGCACCTCTAAGGGCAGAAGGCACCGGCTTCCTTGCTCTTGCTCGTGGCTGGTACATGGTTACAGCCCAACCCCTGGGCTTTTATCCTATTAGTGCTGTCCTCGCACTGGCTGTTTGTATACTGCCTCCTCTCCAAAGCTTTCTCTGTAAGTATTCTGAAAGATGTGTGCTACCAATGTTCCCCTCTTCCCAAGCGTGGACTTTGCACTGAGCTACATCTGCAGCAGCTTTTTATTTTTTTATTTTATGACAAAGGCTCACTAAGTTGCTAAATTGCCTAGGGTGGATCCTCCTACCTCAGCCTCCCAGAGTGCTGTATTACAGATGTGCACTACCACGCCATGCTGCGAGTGTCTCCACAGTACCCCTTGCCTTTTCTCACTGCCTAGAGGCGTCCTTCCCACTCCTCCGGGCCTGAGCTGTGTACTCAGAGCAGCCTCCGTCAGCCAGTCCTAGGCACGATTCACCGAAACACCAGCCACCAGCCCAGACGGATGCGGGCACAGTCCAGCAGGACGGCAAACACATGGGCTGAGAAGAAGCCCCTCCCATCACGCCCATCCTCAGGGGCAGGGTGGCTCTGGGGTGGCTCAGGTGGCCTGTCCAGGGATCCCTGCCTTTGGTGGGGGCGACAGGCACGCCTGCTGCCCACTCCCTGAGCACTCTCCCTGCCTGAGGCTGCGCCAGGAAGAGCCGGCTCTGCACCAGGGGTGCGTCCTGTGGGGATTTAATGTTCCCACCTGGTTGTGTGGCCACAGCAGGTCTGACTGCCGGAGCTTCCGGGAGCACAGAAAACAAAGGGGAGTCAGACAAGAGCCCTGTGCAGCCTCAGAAGACAGAGGGAGGCGGAGGGCAGGCCCCGTGCTCCTCCAGTCTCAGCAATCTTGCCAACCTCTAACCAAAGGGGACTGGGCGGCTTTGTCTGTGCCAACTCTCGCCCGCCTGAGATTTGGGGCCTGGAAAGTGCTGCAGCACCTGCCTGGCAGAGGCTCCAGATCACGGGAAGCCCGGGAGGCGCAGGGCCCCTAGGAGAGGCCACTCCGAGCCCTTGTGGGGCACTGAGTGGAACTCACTAGAATCCCAAACTTGGCCTTTTACTAATCAGGATGAGATTTTAATTGTAAATTCTAACCCAAAATTACAAGGATACTTAAAGAAATATCCGGGTGTATCCTTGGCCTAGGCTCCTCAATGAGTCATAGTCAGTTTTCAGATTTGATGCTTTCTCTGTGGTGTATGCACACCCCCCAAACACA